>NW_026044045.1:600000-867000 GCF_937001465.1 Orcinus orca | reverse complement strand
AGATCACAAAAATAAGAGCTGAAAAATGGAGCTAAGGGCCACTGCAATTCAAAAACCTGCAGAGGTATAAAGGCCAATATTTTCAAAAAATATATTGAGGTAGGGCTATGAAGAGGCATTGAAAGCAAGGCAGAATTGCAGGAAACCGATTTCAGGAGGTAGACTGGAATTGCATTTAAAGCATAGGAAAAGAGGCAGAACGTCCACAATGATGCACTTGGCCAAAAAGGGCGTATGCGTTTTTTCCTGAATATATTCAGAAAAAACGCATACACCCTTTTTGGCCAACCAAGCAAGCTTGCAAAGGAACTCTGCACTACAATAAAGTCTCACTTCCCCTCGGTCAAAAGGGCCATCTGAAAAAAGTGTAAAATCCAGAAAGGCAGGACAGGCCATGGAGAACTTGGAGCCTTGTTATGCTGATGGGCGGGATGTAAATTGCCAACAGCCACTCCGGAGAAGCGTATGGTGTTTCCTGAAACATCTAAAAAACAAAGCAACAGAGCCTAGGGCACTTCCACTTATGGTCCTATAGCTTAGGGAAATTAAAATAAAAAAGACACAGCCACCCCAACGGCAAAGTTTGGGATGGCTCTGTTTACAAGAAACTCGTTTACGGTACAAGTTCAATATCGCATAAAGCGAAAAATGGATAAAGAAGTTGTGGTACTTACGTACAATGCAATATCACTCAGCAATGACATCTATGTCATCAGGCCCATAGCAGCATAATGAGTGGATTCAGGTATGATGATTCTAACTGAAATAAGTCACACAGAAAAAGAAACATCATAAGATATCACTAATACACGGAATGTAAACTTGGCTACACAGGAACTGAATTTCAAAACAGAACATGGTCCCAAATTTAGAAAATCAACTTATGCTTGCTTAAGGGGAAAGGTGAGTTGGGGTGCTGCATAAAACCAGAGATTGAAATGAGCACAGATAAAGTTCCTTAAGCCAAATATATAATAGACAAGAGCTACTCCTTGCTCAACGAAATGGACTCAAAACCCCATATTAAACGCCTAATAATGTACCTGACTAGTAATTATCTTAAAACCTATGGATTGCTATGTCTCTGAAAGTGAATCAATCGTGAGTACAGGGGCAAAAACGCAGCAGTGATAGGATTGGAGAGTTTTGGTGAGCAAATGAAGACCCTTTGAAGTCATATTGCATGGTACCATTCCACGGGTCTCAACTCTCCAGGTTTAAGGGATTCTTCCTTCAGCTAAAACATGCATGTGGAACCCAGAGTATGATGAACCGTGCGATCGGGAGACGTGTTGAAATATGTCTCAGTTCTCGTCCCCTGGTACTCGGGTGCAACATTCCAGATGCTTTACTAACACTCTCCCGACTTGGAGAGTCAGTGCCTTTAACCTCCTGTTTGGCCCAGTTTGCAAATTCCGCGGAAGATGAACAGAAATAGGGAGAACCAATGAGAGACTAGCTGGAGGTGTCTGGACGGGAAAATTTAACTCTCATTTCCCACCAGGAAGAGGAATTAACCAAAGGCTCAGCGTGCCATGCCGGAACCAGATTAGGGCCTGAAGCAATCCTGCGGTGTTGCGGCCAGCTCACAAGAAAGCGAGTTGAAGAAAGGAGCTCAGGGGCACTGTAATTCACAAACCTGCAGAGTTATAAATGACAGCTATCGTCCAAAAATATACTGAAGTAAGGCTGCCAAGAGGACTTGAAAGCGGGGCAGAATTGCAGGAAACCGATTTCAGGAGGTAGACTGGAATTGCATTTAAAGCATAGGAAAAGAGGCAGAAGGTCGACAATGATGCACTTGGCCAAAAAGGGCGTATGCGTTTTTTCCTGAATATATTCAGGAAAAAACGCATACGCCCTTTTTGGCCAACCAAGCAAGCTTACAAAGGAAATCTGCACTACAATGAAGTCTCACTTCCCCCCCGTCAAAAGGGCCATCTGAAAAAAGTGTAAAATCCAGAAAGGCAGGACAGGCCATGGAGAAATGGGAGCCTTGTTATGCTGATGGGCGGGATGTAAATTGCCAACAGCCACTCGGGAGAAGTGTATGGTGTTTCCTGAAACATCTAAAAAACAAAGCAACAGAGCCTAGGGCACTTCCACTTATGGTCCTATAATTTAGGGAAATTGAAATCAAAAAGACACAGCCACCCCAAAGTTTGGGATGGCTCTGTTTACAAGAAACTCGTTTACGGTACAAGTTCAATATCGCATAAAGCGAAAAATGGATAAAGAAGTTGTGGTACTTACGTACAATGCAATATCACTCAGCAATGACATCTATGTCATCAGGCCCATAGCAGCATAATGAGTGGATTCAGGTATGATGATTCTAACTGAAATAAGTCACACAGAAAAAGAAACATCATAAGATATCACTAATACACGGAATGTAAACTTGGCTACACAGGAACTGAATTTCAAAACAGAACATGGTCCCAAATTTAGAAAATCAACTTATGCTTGCTTAAGGGGAAAGGTGAGTTGGGGTGCTGCATAAAACCAGAGATTGAAATGAGCACAGATAAAGTTCCTTAAGCCAAATATGTAATAGACAAGAGCTACTCCTTGCTCAACGAAATGGACTCAACACCCCATATTAAACGCCTAATAATGTACCTGACTAGTAAGTATCTTAAAACCTATGGATTGCTATGTCTCTGAAAGTGAATCAATCGTGAGTACAGGGGCAAAAACGCAGCAGTGATAGGATTGGAGAGTTTTGGTGAGCAAATGAAGACCCTTTGAAGTCATATTGCATGGTACCCATTCCACGGGTCTCAACTCTCCAGGTTTAAGGGATTCTTCCTTCAGCTAAAACATGCATGTGGAACCCAGAGTATGATCAACCGTGTGATCGGGAGACGTGTTGAAATATGTCTCAGTTCTCGTCCCCTGGTACTCGGGTGCAACATTCCAGATGCTTTACTAACACTCTCCCGACTTGGAGAGTCAGTGCCTTTAACCTCCTGTTTGGCCCAGTTTGCAAATTCCGCGGAAGATGAACAGGAATAGGGAGAACCAATGAGAGACTAGCTGGAGGTGTCTGGACGGGAAAATTTAACTCTCATTTCCCACCAGGAAGAGGAATTAACCAAAGGCTCAGCGTGCCATGCCGGAACCAGATTAGGACCTGAAGCAATCCTGCGGTGTTGCGGCCAGCTCACAAGAAAGCGAGTTGAAGAAAGGAGCTCAGGGGCACTGTAATTCACAAACCTGCAGAGTTATAAATGACAGCTATCATCCAAAAATATACTGAAGTAAGGCTGCCAAGAGGACTTGAAAGCCGGGCAGAATTGCAGGAAACCGATTTCAGGAGGTAGACTGGAATTGCATTTAAAGCATAGGAAAAGAGGCAGAAGGTCGACAATGATGCACTTGGCCAAAAAGGGCGTATGCGTTTTTTCCTGAATATATTCAGGAAAAAACGCATACGCCCTTTTTGGCCAACCAAGCAAGCTTGCAAAGGAAATCTGCACTACAATGAAGTCTCACTTCCCCCCCGTCAAAAGGGCCATCTGAAAAAAGTGTAAAATCCAGAAAGGCAGGACAGGCCATGGAGAACTGGGAGCCTTGTTATGCTGATGGGCGGGATGTAAATTGCCAACAGCCACTCGGGAGAAGTGTATGGTGTTTCCTGAAACATCTAAAAAAAAAGCAACAGAGCCTAGGGCACTTCCACTTATGGTCCTATAGCTTAGGGAAATTAAAATCAAAAAGACACAGCCACCCCAAAGTTTGGGATGGCTCTGTTTACAAGAAACTCGTTTACGGTACAAGTTCAATATCGCATAAAGCGAAAAATGGATAAAGAAGTTGTGGTACTTACGTACAATGCAATATCACTCAGCAATGACATCTATGTCATCAGGCCCATAGCAGCATAATGAGTGGATTCAGGTATGATGATTCTAACTGAAATAAGTCACACAGAAAAAGAAACATCATAAGATATCACTAATACACGGAATGTAAACTTGGCTACACAGGAACTGAATTTCAAAACAGAACATGGTCCCAAATTTAGAAAATCAACTTATGCTTGCTTAAGGGGAAAGGTGAGTTGGGGTGCTGCATAAAACCAGAGATTGAAATGAGCACAGATAAAGTTCCTTAAGCCAAATATGTAATAGACAAGAGCTACTCCTTGCTCAACGAAATGGACTCAAAACCCCATATTAAACGCCTAATAATGTACCTGACTAGTAAGTATCTTAAAACCTATGGATTGCTATGTCTCTGAAAGTGAATCAATCGTGAGTACAGGGGCAAAAACGCAGCAGTGATAGGATTGGAGAGTTTTGGTGAGCAAATGAAGACCCTTTGAAGTCATATTGCATGGTACCCATTCCACGGGTCTCAACTCTCCAGGTTTAAGGGATTCTTCCTTCAGCTAAAACATGCATGTGGAACCCAGAGTATGATCAACCGTGTGATCGGGAGACGTGTTGAAATATGTCTCAGTTCTCGTCCCCTGGTACTCGGGTGCAACATTCCAGATGCTTTACTAACACTCTCCCGACTTGGAGAGTCAGTGCCTTTAACCTCCTGTTTGGCCCAGTTTGCAAATTCCGCGGAAGATGAACAGGAATAGGGAGAACCAATGAGAGACTAGCTGGAGGTGTCTGGACGGGAAAATTTAACTCTCATTTCCCACCAGGAAGAGGAATTAACCAAAGGCTCAGCGTGCCATGCCGGAACCAGATTAGGGCCTGAAGCAATCCTGCGGTGTTGCGGCCAGCTCAAAAGAAAGCGAGTTGAAGAAAGGAGCTCAGGGGCACTGTAATTCACAAACCTGCAGAGTTATAAATGACAGCTATCATCCAAAAATATACTGGAGTAAGGCTGCCAAGAGGACTTGAAAGCCGGGCAGAATTGCAGGAAACCGATTTCAGGAGGTAGACTGGAATTGCATTTAAAGCATAGGAAAAGAGGCAGAAGGTCGACAATGATGCACTTGGCCAAAAAGGGCGTATGCGTTTTTTCCTGAATATATTCAGGAAAAAACGCATACGCCCTTTTTGGCCAACCAAGCAAGCTTGCAAAGGAAATCTGCACTACAATGAAGTCTCACTTCCCCCCCGTCAAAAGGGCCATCTGAAAAAAGTGTAAAATCCAGAAAGGCAGGACAGGCCATGGAGAACTGGGAGCCTTGTTATGCTGATGGGCGGGATGTAAATTGCCAACAGCCACTCGGGAGAAGTGTATGGTGTTTCCTGAAACATCTAAAAAACAAAGCAACAGAGCCTAGGGCACTTCCACTTATGGTCCTATAGCTTAGGGAAATTAAAATCAAAAAGACACAGCCACCCCAAAGTTTGGGACGGCTCTGTTTACAAGAACCTCGTTTACGGTACAAGTTCAATATCGCATAAAGCGAAAAATGGATAAAGAAGTTGTGGTACTTACGTACAATGCAATATCACTCAGCAATGACATCTATGTCATCAGGCCCATAGCAGCATAACGAGTGGATTCAGGTATGATGATTCTAACTGAAATAAGTCACACAGAAAAAGAAACATCATAAGATATCACTAATACACGGAATGTAAACTTGGCTACACAGGAACTGAATTTCAAAACAGAACATGGTCTCAAATTTAGAAAATCAACTTATGCTTGCTTAAGGGGAAAGGTGAGTTGGGGTGCTGCATAAAACCAGAGATTGAAATGAGCACAGATAAAGTTCCTTAAGCCAAATATGGAATAGACAAGAGCTACTCCTTGCTCAACGAAATGGACTCAACACCCCATATTAAACGCCTAATAATGTACCTGACTAGTAAGTATCTTAAAACCTATGGATTGCTATGTCTCTGAAAGTGAATCAATCGTGAGTACAGGGGCAAAAACGCAGCAGTGATAGGATTGGAGAGTTTTGGTGAGCAAATGAAGACCCTTTGAAGTCATATTGCATGGTACCCATTCCACGGGTCTCAACTCTCCAGGTTTAAGGGATTCTTCCTTCAGCTAAAACATGCATGTGGAACCCAGAGTATGATCAACCGTGTGATCGGGAGACGTGTTGAAATATGTCTCAGTTCTCGTCCCCTGGTACTCGGGTGCAACATTCCAGATGCTTTACTAACACTCTCCCGACTTGGAGAGTCAGTGCCTTTAACCTCCTGTTTGGCCCAGTTTGCAAATTCCGCGGAAGATGAACAGGAATAGGGAGAACCAATGAGAGACTAGCTGGAGGTGTCTGTACGGGAAAATTTAACTCTCATTTCCCACCAGGAAGAGGAATTAACCAAAGGCTCAGCGTGCCATGCCGGAACGAGATTAGGGCCTGAAGCAATCCTGCCGTGTTGCGGCCAGCTCACAAGAAAGCGAGTTGAAGAAAGGAGCTCAGGGGCACTGTAATTCACAAACCTGCAGAGTTATAAATGACAGCTATCATCCAAAAATATACTGAAGTAAGGCTGCCAAGAGGACTTGAAAGCCGGGCAGAATTGCAGGAAACCGATTTCAGGAGGTAGACTGGAATTGCATTTAAAGCATAGGAAAAGAGGCAGAAGGTCGACAATGATGCACTTGGCCAAAAAGGGCGTATGCGTTTTTTCCTGAATATATTCAGGAAAAAACGCATACGCCCTTTTTGGCCAACCAAGCAAGCTTGCAAAGGAAATCTGCACTACAATGAAGTCTCACTTCCCCCCCGTCAAAAGGGCCATCTGAAAAAAGTGTAAAATCCAGAAAGGCAGGACAGGCCATGGAGAACTGGGAGCCTTGTTATGCTGATGGGCGGGATGTAAATTGCCAACAGCCACTCGGGAGAAGTGTATGGTGTTTCCTGAAACATCTAAAAAACAAAGCAACAGAGCCTAGGGCACTTCCACTTATGGTCCTATAGCTTAGGGAAATTAAAATCAAAAAGACACAGCCACCCCAAAGTTTGGGACGGCTCTGTTTACAAGAACCTCGTTTACGGTACAAGTTCAATATCGCATAAAGCGAAAAATGGATAAAGAAGTTGTGGTACTTACGTACAATGCAATATCACTCAGCAATGACATCTATGTCATCAGGCCCATAGCAGCATAATGAGTGGATTCAGGTATGATGATTCTAACTGAAATAAGTCACACAGAAAAAGAAACATCATAAGATATCACTAATACACGGAATGTAAACTTGGCTACACAGGAACTGAATTTCAAAACAGAACATGGTCCCAAATTTAGAAAATCAACTTATGCTTGCTTAAGGGGAAAGGTGAGTTGGGGTGCTGCATAAAACCAGAGATTGAAATGAGCACAGATAAAGTTCCTTAAGCCAAATATGTAATAGGCAAGAGCTACTCCTTGCTCAACGAAATGGACTCAAAACCCCATATTAAACGCCTAATAATGTACCTGACTAGTAAGTATCTTAAAACCTATGGATTGCTATGTCTCTGAAAGTGAATCAATCGTGAGTACAGGGGCAAAAACGCAGCAGTGATAGGATTGGAGAGTTTTGGTGAGCAAATGAAGACCCTTTGAAGTCATATTGCATGGTACCCATTCCACGGGTCTCAACTCTCCAGGTTTAAGGGATTCTTCCTTCAGCTAAAACATGCATGTGGAACCCAGAGTATGATCAACCGTGTGATCGGGAGACGTGTTGAAATATGTCTCAGGTCTCGTCCCCTGGTACTCGGGTGCAACATTCCAGATGCTTCACTAACACTCTCCCGACTTGGAGAGTCAGTGCCTTTAACCTCCTGTTTGGCCCAGTTTGCAAATTCCGCGGAAGGTGAACAGGAATAGGGAGAACCAATGAGAGACTAGCTGGAGGTGTCTGGACGGGAAAATTTAACTCTCATTTCCCACCAGGAAGAGGAATTAACCAAAGGCTCAGCGTGCCATGCCGGAACCAGATTAGGGCCTGAAGCAATCCTGCGGTGTTGCGGCCAGCTCACAAGAAAGCGAGTTGAAGAAAGGAGCTCAGGGGCACTGTAATTCACAAACCTGCAGAGTTATAAATGACAGCTATCATCCAAAAATATACTGAAGTAAGGCTGCCAAGAGGACTTGAAAACCGGGCAGAATTGCAGGAAACCGATTTCAGGAGGTAGACTGGAATTGCATTTAAAGCATAGGAAAAGAGGCAGAAGGTCGACAATGATGCACTTGGCCAAAAAGGGCGTATGCGTTTTTTCCTGAATATATTCAGGAAAAAACGCATACGCCCTTTTTGGCCAACCAAGCAAGCTTGCAAAGGAAATCTGCACTACAATGAAGTCTCACTTCCCCCCCGTCAAAAGGGCCATCTGAAAAAAGTGTAAAATCCAGAAAGGCAGGACAGGCCATGGAGAACTGGGAGCCTTGTTATGCTGATGGGCGGGATGTAAATTGCCAACAGCCACTCGGGAGAAGTGTATGCTGTTTCCTGAAACATCTAAAAAACAAACCAACAGAGCCTAGGGCACTTCCACTTATGGATCTATAGCTTAGGGAAATTAAAATCAAAAAGACACAGCCACCCCTAAATTTGGGACGGCTCTGTTTACAAGAAACTCTTTTACGGGACAAGTTCAATATCGCAGAAAGTGAAAAATGGATAAAGAAGGTGTGGTACTTACGTACAATGCAATATCACTCAGCAATGAAATCTATGTCATCAGGCCCATAGCAGCATAATGAGTGGATTCAGGTATGATGATTCTAACTGAAATAAGTCACACAGAAAAAGAAACATCATAAGATATCACTAATACATGGAATGTAAACTTGGCTACACAGGAACTGGATTACAAAACACAACAGGTTCTCAAATGTAGAAAACCAAGTTATGCTTGCTTAAGGGGAAAGGTGAGTTGGGGTGCTGCATAAAACCAGAGATTGAAATGAGCACAGATAAAGTTCCTTAAGCCAAATATGTAATACACAAGAGCTACTCCTTGCTCAACGAAATGGACTCAACACCCCATATTAAACGCCGAAGTATGTACCTGACTAGTAAGTATCTTAAAACCTATGGATTGCTATGTCTCCGAAAGAGAATCAGGCATGTGTACAGGGGCATAAATGCAGCAGTGATAGGACTGGAGAGGTTCGGTGAGCAAATGAAGACCCTTTGAAGTCATATTGCATGGTACCCATTCCACGGGTCTCAATTCTCCAGGTTTAAGGGATTCTTCCTTCAGCTAAAACATGCTTGTGGAACCCAGAGTATGATCAACTGTGTGATTGGGAGACGTGTTCCAATATGTCTCAGTTCTCGTCCCCTGGTACTCGGGTGCAACATTCCAGACGCTTTATTAACACTCTCCCGACTTGGAGAGTCAGTGCCTTTAACCTCCTGTTTGGACCAGTTTGCAATTTCTGCGGAAGATGAACAAGAATAGGGAGAACCAATGAGAGACTAGCTGGAGGTGTCTGGACGGGCAAATTTAACTCTCATTTCCCACCAGGAAGAGGAATTAACCAAAGGCTCAGCGTGCCGTGCCAGAACCAGATTAGGGCCTGAAGCAATCCTGCAGTGTTGCGGCCAGCTCACAAGAAAGCAAGTTGAAGAAAGGAGCTCAGGGGCACTGTAATTCACAAACCTGCAGAGTTATAAATGACAGCTATCATCCAAAAATATACTGAAGTAAGGCTGCCAAGCGGACTTGAAAGCGGGGCAGAATTGCAGGAAACCGATTTCAGGAGGTAGACTGGAATTGCATTTAAAGCATAGGAAAAGAGGCAGAACGTCCACAATGATGCACTTGGCCAAAAAGCGCGTATGAGTTTCTTCCTGAATATATTCAGGAAAAAACGCATACGCCCTTTTTGGCCAACCAAGCAAGCTTGCAAAGGAAATCTGCACTGCAATGAAGTCTCACTTCCCCCCGGTCAAAAGGGCCATCTGAAAAAAGTGTAAAATCCAGAAAGGCAGGACAGGCCATGGAGAACTGGGAGCCTTGTTATGCTGATGGGCGGGATGTAAATTGCCAACAGCCACTGGGGAGAAGTGTATGGTGCTTCCTGAAACATCTAAAAAACAGAGGAACAGAGCCTAGGGCACTTCCACTTATGGTCCTATAGCTTAGGGAAATTAAAATCAAAAAGGCCCAGCCACGCCAAAGTTTGGGACGGCTCTGTTTACAAGAACCTCATTTACGGTACAAGTTCAATATCGCAGAAAGCAAAAAATGGATAAAGAAGTTTTGGTACTTACGTACAATGCAATATCACTCAGCAATGAAATCTACGTCATCAGGCCCGTAGCAGCATAATGAGTGGATTCAGGTATGATGATTCTAACTGAGATAAGTCACACAGAAAAAGAAACATCATAAGATATCACTAATACACGGAATGTAAACTTGCTACACAGGAACTGAATTACAAAACAAAAACAGGGTCTCAAATTTAGAAAACCAACTTATGCTTGCTTAAGGGGAAAGGTGAGTTGGGGTGCTGCATAAAACCAGAGATTGAAATGAGCACAGATAAAGTTCCTTAAGCCACTTATGTATTAGACAAGAGCTACTCCTTGCTCAACGAAATGGACTCAACACCCCATATTAAACGCCTAAGAATGTAGCTGACTAGTAAGTATCTTAAAACCTATGGATTGCTATGTCTCTGAAAGAGAATCAAGCATGTGTACAGGGTCATAAACGCAGCAGTGATAGGATTGGAGAGGTTCGGTGAGCAAATGAAGACCCTTTGAAGTCATATTGCATGGTACCCATTCCACGGGTCTCAACTCTCCAGGTTTAAGGGATTCTTCCTTCAGCTAAAACATGCATGTGGAACCCAGAGTATGATGAACCGTGTGATCGGGAGACGTGTTCCAATATGTCTCAGTTCTCGTCCCCTGGTACTCGGGTGCAACATTCCAGACGCTTTACTAACTCTCTCCCGACTTGGAGAGTCAGTGCCTTTAACCTCCTGTTTGGCCCAGTTTGCAATTTCTGCGGAAGATGAACAGGAATAGGGAGAACCGATGAAAGACTAGCTGGAGGTGTCTGGACGTGCAAATTTAACTCTCATTTCCCACAAGTTAGAGGAATTAACCAAAGGCTCAGCGTGCCATGCCGGAAACAGATTACGGCCTGAAGCAATCCTGTGGTGTTGCGGCCAGCTCACAAGAAAGCGAGTTGAAGAAAGGAGCTCAGGGGCACTGTAATTCACAAACCTGCAGAGTTATAAATGACAGCTATCGTCCAAAAATATACTGAAGTAAGCCTGCCAAGAGGACTTGAAAGCGGGGCAGAATTGCAGGAAACCGATTTCAGGAGGTAGACTGGAATTGCATTTAAAGCATAGGAAAAGAGGCAGAACGTCGACAATGATGCACTTGGCCAAAAAGGGCGTATGCGTTTTTCCCTGAATATATTCAGGAAAAAACGCATACGCCCTTTTTGGCCAACCAAGCAAGCTTGCAAAGGAAATCTGCACTACAATGAAGTCTCACTTCCCCCTGGTCAAAAGTGCCATCTGAAAAAAGTGTAAAATCCAGAAAGGCAGGACAGGCCATGGAGAAATGGGAGCCTTGTTATGCTGATGGGCGGGATGTAAATTGCCAACAGCCACTCGGGAGAAGTGTATGGTGTTTCCTGAAACATCTAAAAAACAAAACAACAGAGCCTAGGGCACTTCCACTTATGGTCCTATAGCTTAGGGAAATTAAAATCAAAAAGGCACAGCCACCCCAAACTTTGGGACGGCTCTGTTTACAAGAAACTCGTTTATGGGGCAAGTTTAATATCGCAGAAAGTGAAAAATGGATAAAGAAGTTGTGGTACTTATGTACAATGCAATATCACTCAGCAATGAAATCTATGTCATCAGGCCCGTAGCAGCATAATGAGTGGATTCAGGTATGATGTTTCTAACTGAAATAAGTCACACAGAAAAAGAAACATCATAAGATATCACTAATACACGGAATGTAAACTTGGCTACACAGGAACTGGATTACAAAACACAACAGGGTCTCAAATATAGAAAACCAACTTATGCTTGCTTAAGGGGAAAGGTGAGTTGGGGTGCTGCATAAAACCAGAGATTGAAATGAGCACAGATAAAGTTCCTTAAGCCAAATATGTAATAGACAAGAGCTACTCCTTACTCAACAAAATGGACTCAACACCCCATATTAAACGCCTAAGAATGTGCCTGACTAGTAAGTATCTTAAAACCTATGGATTGCTATGTCTCCGAAAGAGAATCAAGCGTGTGTACAGTGGCATAAACGCAGCAGTCATAGGATTGGAGAGGTTCGGTGAGCAAATGAAGACCCTTTGAAGTCATATTGCATGGTACCCATTCCACGGGTCTCAACTCTCCAGGTTTAAGGGATTCTTCCTTCAGCTAAAGCATGCATGTGGAACCCAGAGTATGATCAACCGTGTGATCGGGAGACGTGTTCCAATATGTCTCAGTTCTCGTCCCCTGGTACTCGTGTGCAACATTCCAGATGCTTTACTAACGCTCTGCCGACTTGGAGAGTCAGTGCCTTTAACCTCCTGTTTGGCCCAGTTTGCAATTTCTGCGGAAGATGAACAGGAATAGGGAGAACCAATGAGAGACTAGCTGGACGTTTCTGGACGGGCAAATTTAACTCTTATTTCACACCAGGAAGAGGATTAACCAAAGGCTCAGCATGCCGTGCCAGACCCAGATTAGGGCCTGAAGCAATCCTGCAGTGTTGCGGGCAGCTCACAAGAAAGCGAGTTGAAGAAAGGAGCTCAAGAGCACTGTAATTCACAAACCTGCAGAGTTATAAATGACAGCTATCGTCCAAAAATATACTGAAGTAAGGCTGCCAAGTGGACTTGAAAGCGGGGCAGAATTGCAGGAAACCGATTTCAGGAGGCAGACTGGAATTGCATTTAAAGCATAGGAAAAGAGGCAGAACGTCGACAATCATGCACTTGGCCAAAAAGGGCGTATGCGTTTTTTCCTGAATATATTCAGGGAAAAACGCATACGCACTTTTTGGCCAACCAAGCAAGCTTGCAAAGGAAATCTGCACTACAATGAAGTCTCACTTCCCCCCGGTCAAAAGGGCAATCTGAAAAAAGTGTAAAATCCAGAAAGGCAGGACAGGCCATGGAGAACTGGGAGCCTTGTTATGCTGATGGGCGGGATGTAAATTGCCAACAGCCACTCGGGAGAAGTGTATGGTGTTTCCTGAAACATATAAAAAACAAAGCAACAGAGCCTAGGGCACTTCCACTTATGGTCCTATAGCTTAGGGAAATTAAAATCAAAAAGACACAGCCACCCCAAAGTTTGGGACAGCTCTGTTTACAGGAACCTCTTCTGCAGCACAAGTTAAATATGCCAGAGAACAAATAATGGATAAAGAAGTTGCGGTGCTTACGTACAACAGAATACCTCTCAGCAATGAAAACTATGTCACCAGGCCCGTACCAGCATAATGAGTGGATTGAGGCACGGTGATTCTAAGTGAAAAAAGTCACACAGAAAAAGAAACATCATAAGGTACCACTAATACATGGAATGAGAACTTGGCTACACATGAACTGATTTACAAAACAGAACACGGTCTCAAATTTAGAAAACCAACTTATGCTTGCTTAAGTGGGAAGGTGAGTTGGGGTGCTGCATAAAACCAGAGTTTGAAATTAGCACAGATACCGTTCCATAAGCCAAATATTTAATAGACAAGACCTACCCCTTGCTCAAGGAAATGGACTCAGCAATGAGGTATCACCTCACACCTGGTAGAATGGGCATCATCAGAAAATCTACAAACAAAAAATGCTGGAAAGGGTGTGGAGAAAAGGAACCCTCTTCCACTATTGTTGGGAATATAAATTGATACAGTCACTATGGAGAACAATATGGAGTTTCTTAAGAAACTAACAGTAGAATTACCATATGATACAGCAATCCCAGTTCTGGACATATACCCAGACAAAACCATAAATCAAAAAGAGACATTCACCGCAATGTTCATTGCCTCACTCTTTACAATATCGAGGTAATGGAAGCAACCTAAATGCCCACAGACAGACGTATGCATAAAGCTGTGGTACATATATAAAATGGAATATTACTAAGCCATGAAAAGGAATGAAATTGGGTCATTTGTCAAGACGTCGATGGATCTAGAGAGTCTCATACAGAGTGAAGTAAGTCAGAAAGAGAAAAACAAATCTTGTATATTCATGCATATATGTGGAACCTAGAAAAACTGTACAGGTTAACCATTTTGCAAGGCATAAATATAGCAACAGATGTAGACAACAAACGTATGGACAACAAGGGTGGAAGGCTGTTGGGGGGGTGGTGGTGGGAGGAGTTGAGAGACTGGGATTGGCATGTATACATTTATACGTATAAAATAGGTAACCAATAAGAACCTGCTGTATAAAAATATAAAATAAAATTCAAAATTAAAAAGAAATAAAATTTAAAAAATAAAACAGAAAAAACAATTATTCCCTTCACATACATGTATTTATATGAATAAATTATTTCCATGCTTGTATCTGTAAATACAAAAAAGAGGAATAAAATCTACCTTGAACCAAAAACGAAAAAGAGAAAAAAAACACAGAACCCACCAGTTCCACAGAGGAAAACCGTATCAGGGCACTTGCTCCAGTTGTAAACAATTCTGAAGTTGGTCAGTGGTGGGGAATCGTCTCCCATTCAGCCAGCAGCCCCCACGCAACAAGCGTCCTCATTGCAAAGCTGGGGCACCGTGCCGAGGCATCTGTGAGTAAACGTGAGCTGAGCCCCAGGCCAGTTGCTGCTGAACTATTCCCACCCGTCCCAGGTAAAACACCTGAATATATACAAGGACTTGAAAGCGTAGAGGAAGGGCCATAGAGCCACACGAGTGACAGCATGCCGGCCGACTTGGTGCCTGCAGGCCAGCCAGGATGGTCCTGGCCCTGGGTGCTCTTCTGGAAGATTTCCATTTCCCTGCCTGAGATACCCGTCCTGTCCCTGCCCCCACTGCTTCTTTCCTTCCTCACCTCTGCCCAGGGAGAAATTCCAGCAGCAGGTATAGGTGACACATCCTCTTCTTTAGCAGGTGGCAGCCTGGCAACTGCTGCAGAAAGTCCAGCAGAGCCCCACTCACACTGGGCCACCCACAAAGCCGTGGCCTCTCACTCCCTCCCACCAGCCCAGCCCCGAGACTGCTGACAGGGCAGAGAAAATGGCGTCAGGCACGGCTGCAGGGGCTCTTGCTGCCTGGAGTGGTATTTATATTGATCTCAACCCAGGCACACCTGGGGAGGGCTGGCCGGCACGGTAAGGCTGCCCAGGTCAGCCAATCATCACCCCTCAGGGGCTCACAGTTGCAGAAAATGGAAATTGCTGAACCGGCCAGGTCCAAGGAACAGGTGTGGGCTCCTGAGAGTCAGGATAGACAAGGGGCTGCAGCTTTGGCTTGTTTTCTAATCATTTTATCTGGCCCATGAGTGGGAGACAACTTCAAGAAAACCCTCTCCTAATGAGAGGAACCCAGGAGTCAGGGAGAGGAGGGGTGGGTGGTGGTTGGAGACAGAGGCCTGGTGCCCCGGGTGCAGTGGAAGTCTCTGGAAGACCAGGTGGAGGGAGGCCGCACAGAGTGATGCCCAGGGTCACAGACCTGTCGCAGCTGCTGTTTGTTAGTTCAAGTCCTGCTCTGAGGTGCTCTGTGTCAGCTCTGAGCGACAGGTGAGCTGGGGGTGCTCTGCAATGAGGGCTATGTGCACGGTTCCTGTGTGCCCAGCCCTGCCACGGTACCTGCAAGGGTAGCTCTGTATCCTGGGAGGGGCCTGACCACGAGAGCCCCGTGGGCTGGGGTGGGGGTGGGGTACCTGCCCAGGTGAGCTCCATATTCTGGGATTGGTCTGACCACGAGAGCCCCATGGGCTGCTGGGGACCTGGTAAAGGATGTCAGGACAGTCAGTGAAGCCACCGAGGATATACCTCCAGCTGCTCCTAATTCCTACACCCTGCTGGTCATTCTACCAACCACCAGGACATGGTATTCTGTATTAGTCTTCAATGATGCCTTCTTTTGTATTCCATTAGTCCCAGAGTCACAAGAAATTTTGGCTTGTGAGTGGCAGGACTCAACATACAACTAAAACAATACTTCCGGGCCGTCTTGCCCCAAGGGTGCAAAAATTCCCACACCATCTTTGGGGAAAGCTTAGCTAAAGACCTAAAATTCTACCTCTGGAAAAGGAAACCCTCCTTCAGTACACAGACGACATTCTGATCGCCAGCCCTACTAAGGAGGCCTCTGAACTACCAAGCCAATAAAGGATAGAAGTTGTCCAAGAAAAAGCTCAAATATCACAGACTGCGGTGACCTGCCTGGGCTTCATTCTCACAGAAGGTCGGAGAAGCCCATCCCAGGAAAGGGAAGAAACCATTTTCAGCCTTACCCCTTTCTAAAACTAGAAGACAGCTTAGGGGTTCTTGGGGAGGCCAGGGTTTGCTGCTTCTGGATCCCTAACTACAGTCTACTAGCTGGGCCTCTATATGAAACACTGAAAGGAAAAGATGATGATCCTGTTGAATAGAATCCAGAAGTGGCCTTTCAAGAATGGAAAGAGCAGTCAATTCAGACCCTTGCCCTGGAACTCCCTAATTTAGCTAAACCCTTTGACCTTTACATTCCCGGTGAAAGGTGAATCGCCATTGGAGAATTAGTGCAAAAACTGGGACCACTTGAAATGGAACAATGCAAGAATGCCATCCAGGTAGGATAAACTACGGTCACCAAGGGGCTTGGCCAACTGCCACATCTGGCCAAGATACTGGCGGTATCTAAAAACCTGGAAATCAGCAGCCCCAAAGGTCACCTCCCTCCTAAGGGAAAAGGACCCCACGTGGTGATCCTAACCACCAACCATGCCCTGAAGTTTCAGGGTTCGCTCTGTGGGCACACCAACCTCGAGTGAGGAGGCCTTCCAACTTCAACATCCAGAGAGATAACCGGGGGCAACAGGGCACCATGACGACTCATGTGAACATCACTTGACCTGGAGTTTCTCTCATAAAACAACAAGAGTGTGTCCCAAAAGAGTAGACTACTGCTTGCAGGACATACTGCACCCAGAGGGGAGCTAATAATCTTGGCGGGGGAACCGTATATCACACTGTCACCATAGAAAAGCCTACAGACACCGTGATGATGGTGGCCAATAAGACTGGCTGCACTCCTGTTTACTTCAAAAGGCTGTTGACTCAGTGGCCATCATGGTCCTTGATCACCACTGACCCTGGACTGTCTGGGAGTTGAGCAGGCAGGGCTCTGACACCTGGTGCTGTTTGTACGTTAATTCAGGGGCCTAATTGAAGAAAGCGCAGACTACTGGTCAGAGCATCTAGGCTGGCAGAAACGGTCAGCCTAAGGTGGCTGAACAAATGTGGGGCGGGGTGAAACCGGCCCCCACAGCGTCTCTGCACATCTCTTTCCTGGACCCTTAAAGGTCATTAGAATCTATAACACTTCCAATGCTGGTGCTCAGGTGGACGAGCAGGGAGGCAGGGGGCCTGGGGACAATCAACGTCACCTGGAGGCTGCTGGGGAGAAGCTCTGACCCTCGCCCCCGGGTATGAGGGCTCCCAACTCAGCACTCAGCAGTTACAGAAGAAGGGTCTGCACCCTCAGCACTCCAAGAATGAGGAACGGGACAAAAGGCAGAGGAGGGGTTTGTCCCCAGCAAAGCCCATTAAAAATCCCTGGGAGATAAAAATAGAATCTGGGCAATAAAGTCAAGTCTAACCTTTTTTATCCTTTGTGCTTTGTCTAATTTCATGTGCTCCTAGGGTCCCGCATGCAGAGGTTCCACACCCGGCACTTCAGACCAGATTTCCTAGTGCAGAATGGCTGGGACGACACCTCAGCTCCTGGGGCCCAGTGCAGACTCCGTGATATAGAGCCTGAGCTGCAGCCAACCCGGCCCTCGAGAGCTCCGCCCCCTCCCTCCCACTGACTCTGACAGGATCTCTACACAGCAGCCCAGCCCACAGCCCAGGGGGTAGTGCATGCTCTCACCTCTCCATTCTCTGATCAAAATATAAAGTTTCCTTTGCTTGTGAACCAAACTCAGTCTCGATCTGTTGGCCCCAATGACACTGGGCAGGGGGACACTTGTTGGGGTCCACTCTGGAGGATCAGTAACAGAAATTGAGACTATTGTAACCTCAATGAACAGATGTGTGAGCCAAACTGTAGTTAACATAGAACAGTGTATAAGGCTCGGGTAAAATAAGATGTTTCTAACACTTCCATTTGATATTTCCATCACTTTATTATAAGCAAGTTCAGTGAAAAGGTTTGTCTTATTTGTCAGGTCAATATTAGAGAAACGAAGTGATTTCTTTCCAAGGATGTACATCTAATAATCTTGGTTAAAGCTTCAATCTTGTTTTAAATGCTTTTCCATTGAAAATGATACCTCTCTTTCAGCTCCCCCATTTCTGAGAAGTATAAAATCTTATAATTTATTATTACCAAAGGGGAAAGGTGGGAGGAGGGATAAATTAACAGTTTGGGATTAACACATACACACTGCTATGTATAAAATAGATCATCAACAAGGAACTACTGTATAGCACAGGGAACTACACTCAACATTTTGCAATAAGCTATAAGGGGAAATAATCTGAAAAAGAATAGATATTTTTACTGACATCATCTATCAATGACAGTTAAAGTGTAACCTAAGGGAAGCTGGTGGTGAGTGCTTCTGACCCTGAAGACTTCAATCATCTAAAGTTTGGACTCTGCCTACTTCCCAAGGCCCTTAATGAACATATGTGTAGCCGTAGCTTAAAAAATTCCCCAGTTTGTGTTTCGGGGAGACACTGATTTTGAAAAAGCCCTGATGTTCTCCTTACATGAATGGGACTCTTCCTACTGCTAAAACATGTCTGTCACACCCAGAGGATGGTATACCGTCTGATCGGGAAGAGTTTGGAAAAGGCATCTCATCTCCTCATCTCCTGGTGCTCGGGTTCACCCCTCCAGCGTCTTTACTAACAGTCTCCCCACTTGGAGATGTCAGCACTGTCAACATCCTGTTGTGTACAGTTTGGAATTTGTCCAGAGGATGAAGCGGAAGGATGAAGAACAATGAGAGACAAGTCCTAGGTGTTCAGACAGGCACATGTCACTCTAATTTCCAATCAGGAAGACGAACTGACCAAAGGCTAGGGTTGCCCATGGAAACAGTATAGGGCTTGAGGAAATCCCGCTGCTTTGTGGCCAGTTCCCATAAACACAAGTTGAACAATGGAACTCAGGGGCAGTAAAATTCACAAAACTGCAGAGTTGAAAATATCCATCACTGAAAAATGTCTTGAGGAAAGTCAGAGAAAAGGACTTGTAAGCAAGGGAGAATGGCAGGAAAGGGATCTGAGGAGGTAGAAAGGACTCGCCATTAAGCACAAGAAAAGGAGCTGAACATTGCCAACATTGCAGTTGGCCAAAAAGGGTGTATGCGTTTTTTTCTGTATATATTCAAGAAAAGGGCATACACTTTTTTAGCCAAGCAAACAGGTGGGCACTGGAAGTCAATACTACAAAAGATATCACTTCGCATCAGTCAGAAGAGCCATCCTCATAAAGCGTAAACAACAGAAATGCAGGACAGGGCAAGGAGAAGAGGGAGCCCTGTGAGACTTATAGTGGAAATGTATATTGCCAACGGCCATTCTGGAGAAGTGTATTGTGTTTACTAAAGCATCTAAAAAATGAGCTACAGAGCATAGGGCACTTGCACTCATGGGCGTATATCTTGGGAAAAACAAAAATTGAGAGGACACAGGCACCCCAATGTTTACCCCCTCTCTGTTTAAAAGATCCTCGACTAGGATATAACTTAAATGTCTCTGGAGGGAAAAAATGGATAGAGATGTGGTACTTAGGTAGAGTGGAATATTATTCAGCCTGGAAATCAATGAAATATGGCCAGTTGTAACAACTCCGGAGGAGTTACGTATGATCTTTCTAAGTGACATAATTCAAAAAGAAAAAGACACATATCATAAGATATCACTTAAAGGTGGAATCCAAAATGGCTACACATGAAATAAATTACAAAACAAAAACATAGTCAAATATGTAGAAAACACGCATAAGGCTGCTAAACGGGAAAGGTGGGGAGGGGTGAGGCATCATCCAGGAGGTTGAAATTAGCAAAGATACCATTCCAAATACCAAACTGATAATCAACAAGGCCCACACGGTAGCTAAAAGAACTGCACTCAGCACACTCAAGTCACCGGAAAAGAATATATACGACTGGTAAGAATCTGAAAAAGAATTTACTGATGTCTCTCTGTACGTGAATCAAGTGGATGTACAGCAGCAAGAAACAGAGCTTTGAAAATCAGCTGTAACCAATATAGTAATAAATTGAAAAAAATAAACGACAGAGAGACAGAGAAAACCTCTTACAACTTTTCCTCAGGGACGGTGATGCAACATGGATTGAACACATCTAGACCCACAGCAGGATGAGACATAAGGCTGGAAACTGTTTGCACTAAGAGAAATGTGAGGTTGGGTGAGGAAATGCACACCCTTTAAAGTAATACTACCTGGTACCCATTCAATGGGTCCCAAATCTGCAGGTTCAAGGGATCTTCCTACAGCTAAAACATGCATGGAAAACCCAGAGGACTGTACACCATGTGATCGGGAGATGTGTCTAAAATGCAGCTCATTTATCCTCTCCTGGTGCTCCTGTTCACCATTCCAGCCACGTTACTTAGAATCTGCCCACTTGGAGAATCAGCACATTTCAACTTCTGTTTCACACATTTTGCAAATTGTGAGGAGGATGAACGGGAAGAGGGGGAACCAATGAGAGAATAGTTGTAGGGGTTTGGACGGGCACATATCACTCTAATTTCCCATTAAGAATAAGAATTGAAAAAAGGCTCAGCCCGCCTCGCCGGAGCCAAAATAGGGCCTGAAGCAATCCTGTGGGTTTGAGGCCAGCTCACAAAAGAGCAACTTAAAAAATGGAGCTCAGGGTCACTGCAATTCACAAACCTGCAGAGTTATAAATGAAAACTAACGTCCAAAAATATGTTGAGGTAAGGCAAAGAAGAGGATCTGAATGCAAGACAGAATTGCAAGAAACAGATTTCAAGAGATAGATTGGACTCGTCTTTAAAGCACATGAAAAGCGGCAGAATTTCGACAATGATGCAGTTGGCCCAAAAGGGCGTATGCGTTTTTTCCTGATTATATCCAGGAAAAAACGCATACGCACTTTATGGGCAACGAAGCAAGCAAGCAATGCAAATGTGCACAACAAAGAAATCTCATTTCCCACCGGTCAAAAGGGCCATCCTAAAAAATTGTAAAAACCAGAAATGCAGGACAGGCCATGGAGAACAGGGAGCCTTTATACGCTGATGGGCAGTGTGTGAACTGCCGAGAGCCACTCTGGAGAAGTGTATGGTGGTTCCTAAATCATCTAAAAAACAGAGCTACAGAGCATAGGACACTTCCAATCATGGGAGTATATCTAGGGAAGTCTAAAAATCAACAAGACACAAGCACACCACAGTTTAGGGCTACTCTGTTTACAAGAACCTCAACTTCAGTACACCTTAAATATCCCAGGAAAGAGAACAATGGATAAAGAAGATGTGGTACTTATGTACAATGGAATATCTCTTCACCATGAAATCAAGGTAATAAGGCTAGTAGAAGGATAAAGAGTGGATTTAGGTCCGATAATACTACTTGAAATAAGTCAAACAGAAAAAGAAACATATCATAAGATATCACTTATAGAGGGAGGGTAAATATGGCTGCACAAGAAATGAATTACAGAACAGAACAGTGTCTCACATTTAGAAAACACACTTATGTCAGCTTAAGGGGAAAGGAGAGGTGGGGTGATGCATTAAACCAGAGTTTGAAATTAGCACAGATACCGTTCAATAAACCAAATAGATATTAGACAAGATCTACACCTTGCTCAATGAACTGGCCTCAACACACCCTATACACCGCAGAGAAATATATCTGAGTAATAAGAATCTTAAAACCCATGTATTGATATATCTCCATGAGGGAATCAAGTGTGTGCAGAGTGGCACAAACACAGCAGTGAAAATGAGCTAAACCCCATTATAGAAATAAATTTTAAAAACAAAATGCAGAAACAATGAAAGAGAGAAAAATTCTTACAAAATTTGCTCAGGGGCTGTGATGCAACCTGGATTGACCACATATAAACCCACAGCTGGATAAGACATAAGGCTGCACACTTGGGGCTGAGAGGATTGGTGAGCTTTGGTGAGCAACTGCCAAAAGTTTAATGCAATACTTCATGCTACTCATTCCAAGGGTCCCAAAACTCCAGGTTGAAGGGAATCTTCCTACAGCTAAACCATGCTTGGGAAACCCAGCGACTGGTATACCATATGATCGGGAAAGGTTTCTAAAACGCACCTCATTTTTCCTCTCCTGGGACTCCGGATCGACATTCCAGCCACTTTACTAACAATATCCCCACATGGAGAGTCAATGCCTTTAAGTTCTAGTATCGCACAGTCTGCAGTTAGTGCGGAGGATGAATGGGAATAGGGGGAACCAGTGAGAAACTAGCTGTAGCAGTTTCAATGGGCACATGTCAGTCTAATTTCACATCAGTAAGAAGAATAAACCAAAGGCACAGCAAGGTGCCCCAGAAGAAGAATAGGGCCTGAAGGAATCCTGTGGTTATGAGGCAAGATTACAAAAATAAGAGCAGAAAAATGGAGCTAAGGGCCACTGCAATTCAAAAACCTGCAGAGTTATAAAGGCCAACTATTTTCAAAAAATATATTGAGGTAAGGCTAAGAAGAGGCATTGGAGGCAAGGCAGAATTGCAGGAAACCGATTTCAGGAGGTAGACTGGAATTGCATTTAAAGCATAGGAAAAGAGGCAGAAGGTCGACAATGATGCACTTGGCCAAAAAGGGCGTATGCGTTTTTTCCTGAATATATTCAGGAAAAAACGCATACGCCCTTTTTGGCCAACCAAGCAAGCTTGCAAAGGAAATCTGCACTACAATGAAGTCTCACTTCCCCCCCGTCAAAAGGGCCATCTGAAAAAAGTGTAAAATCCAGAAAGGCAGGACAGGCCATGGAGAACTGGGAGCCTTGTTATGCTGATGGGCGGGATGTAAATTGCCAACAGCCACTCGGGAGAAGTGTATGGTGTTTCCTGAAACATGTAAAAAACAAAGCAACAGAGCCTAGGGCACTTCCACTTATGGTACTATAGATTAGGGAAATTAAAATCAAAAAGACACAGCCACCCAAAAGTTTTGGATGGCTCTGTTTACAAGAACCTAGTTTACGGTACAAGTTCAATATCGCAGAAAGTGAAAAATGGACAAAGAAGTTGTGGTACTTACGTACAATGCAATATCACTCAGCAATGAAATCTATGTCATCAGGCCCGTAGCAGCATAATGAGTGGATTCAGGTATGATGATTCTAACTGAAATAAGTCACACAGAAAAAGAAACATCATAAGATATCACTAATACACTGAATGTAAACTTGGCTACACAGGAACTCAATTACAAAACAGAACAGGGTCTCAAATTTAGAAAACCAACTTATGCTTGCTTAAGAGGAAAGGTGAGTTGGGGTGCTGCATAAAACCAGAGATTGACATGAGCACAGATAAAGTTCCTTAAGCCAGACATGTAATAGACAAGAGCTACTCCTTGCTCAAGGAAATGGACTCAACACCCCCTATTAAATGCCTAAGAATGTACCTGACTAGTAAGTATCTTAAAACCTATGGATTGCTATGTCTCCGAAAGAGAATCAAGCATGTGTACAGGGGCATAAACGCAGCAGTCATAGGATTGGAGACATTCGGTGAGCCAATGAAGACCCTTTGAAGTCATATTGCATGGTACCCATTCCACGGGTCTCAACTCTCCAGGTTTAAGGGATTCTTCCTTCAGCTAAAACATGCATGTGGAACCCAGAGTATGATCAACCGTGTGATCGGGAGACGTGTTCCAATATGTCTCAGTTCTCGTTCCCTGGTACTCGTGTGCAACATTCCAGATGCTTTACTAACGCTCTGCCGACTTGGAGAGTCAGTGCCTTTAACCTCCTGTTTGGCCCAGTTTGCAATTTCTGCGGAAGATGAACAGGAATAGGGAGAACCAATGAGAGACTAGCTGGAGGTTTCTGGACGGGCAAATTTAACTCTTATTTCACACCAGGAAGAGGATTAACCAAAGGCTCAGCATGCCGTGCCAGACCCAGATTAGGGCCTGAAGCAATCCTGCAGTGTTGCGGGCAGCTCACAAGAAAGCGAGTTGAAGAAAGGAGCTCAAGAGCACTGTAATTCACAAACCTGCAGAGTTATAAATGACAGCTATCGTCCAAAAATATACTGAAGTAAGGCTGCCAAGCGGACTTGAAAGCGGGGCAGAATTGCAGGAAACCGATTTCAGGAGGCAGACTGGAATTGCATTTAAAGCATAGGAAAAGAGGCAGAACGTCGACAATGATGCACTTGGCCAAAAAGGGCGTATGCGTTTTTTCCTGAATATATTCAGGGAAAAACGCATACGCACTTTTTGGCCAACCAAGCAAGCTTGCAAAGGAAATCTGCACTACAATGAAGTCTCACTTCCCCCCGGTCAAAAGGGCAATCTGAAAAAAGTGTAAAATCCAGAAAGGCAGGACAGGCCATGGAGAACTGGGAGCCTTGTTATGCTGATGGGCGGGATGTAAATTGCCAACAGCCACTCGGGAAAAGTGTATGGTGTTTCCTGAAACATCTAAAAAACAAAGCAACAGAGCCTAGGGCACTTCCACTTATGGTCCTATAGCTTAGGGAAATTAAAATCAAAAAGACACAGCCACCCCAAAGTTTGGGACAGCTCTGTTTACAAGAACCTCTTCTGCAGCACAAGTTAAATATGCCAGAGAACAAATAATGGATAAAGAAGTTGCGGTACTTACGTACAACAGAATACCTCTCAGCAATGAAAACTATGTCACCAGGCCCGTACCAGCATAATGAGTGGATTGAGGCACGGTGATTCTAAGTGAAAAAAGTCACACAGAAAAAGAAACATCATAAGGTACCACTAATACATGGAATGAGAACTTGGCTACACATGAACTGATTTACAAAACAGAACACGGTCTCAAATTTAGAAAACCAACTTATGCTTGCTTAAGTGGGAAGGTGAGTTGGGGTGCTGCATAAAACCAGAGTTTGAAATTAGCACAGATACCGTTCCATAAGCCAAATATTTAATAGACAAGACCTACCCCTTGCTCAAGGAAATGGACTCAGCAATGAGGTATCACCTCACACCTGGTAGAATGGGCATCATCAGAAAATCTACAAACAAAAAATGCTGGAAAGGGTGTGGAGAAAAGGAACCCTCTTCCACTATTGTTGGGAATATAAATTGATACAGTCACTATGGAGAACAATATGGAGTTTCTTAAGAAACTAACAGTAGAATTACCATATGATACAGCAATCCCAGTTCTGGACATATACCCAGACAAAACCATAAATCAAAAAGAGACATTCACCGCAATGTTCATTGCCTCACTCTTTACAATATCGAGGTAATGGAAGCAACCTAAATGCCCACAGACAGACGTATGCATAAAGCTGTGGTACATATATAAAATGGAATATTACTAAGCCATGAAAAGGAATGAAATTGGGTCATTTGTCAAGACGTCGATGGATCTAGAGAGTCTCATACAGAGTGAAGTAAGTCAGAAAGAGAAAAACAAATCTTGTATATTCATGCATATATGTGGAACCTAGAAAAACTGTACAGGTTAACCATTTTGCAAGGCATAAATATAGCAACAGATGTAGACAACAAACGTATGGACAACAAGGGTGGAAGGCTGTTGGGGGGGTGGTGGTGGGAGGAGTTGAGAGACTGGGATTGGCATGTATACATTTATACGTATAAAATAGGTAACCAATAAGAACCTGCTGTATAAAAATATAAAATAAAATTCAAAATTAAAAAGAAATAAAATTTAAAAAATAAAACAGAAAAAACAATTATTCCCTTCACATACATGTATTTATATGAATAAATTATTTCCATGCTTGTATCTGTAAATACAAAAAAGAGGAATAAAATCTACCTTGAACCAAAAACGAAAAAGAGAAAAAAAACACAGAACCCACCAGTTCCACAGAGGAAAACCGTATCAGGGCACTTGCTCCAGTTGTAAACAATTCTGAAGTTGGTCAGTGGTGGGGAATCGTCTCCCATTCAGCCAGCAGCCCCCACGCAACAAGCGTCCTCATTGCAAAGCTGGGGCACCGTGCCGAGGCATCTGTGAGTAAACGTGAGCTGAGCCCCAGGCCAGTTGCTGCTGAACTATTCCCACCCGTCCCAGGTAAAACACCTGAATATATACAAGGACTTGAAAGCGTAGAGGAAGGGCCATAGAGCCACACGAGTGACAGCATGCCGGCCGACTTGGTGCCTGCAGGCCAGCCAGGATGGTCCTGGCCCTGGGTGCTCTTCTGGAAGATTTCCATTTCCCTGCCTGAGATACCCGTCCTGTCCCTGCCCCCACTGCTTCTTTCCTTCCTCACCTCTGCCCAGGGAGAAATTCCAGCAGCAGGTATAGGTGACACATCCTCTTCTTTAGCAGGTGGCAGCCTGGCAAATGCTGCAGAAAGTCCAGCAGAGCCCCACTCACACTGGGCCACCCACAAAGCCGTGGCCTCTCACTCCCTCCCACCAGCCCAGCCCCGAGACTGCTGACAGGGCAGAGAAAATGGCGTCAGGCACGGCTGCAGGGGCTCTTGCTGCCTGGAGTGGTATTTATATTGATCTCAACCCAGGCACACCTGGGGAGGGCTGGCCGGCACGGTAAGGCTGCCCAGGTCAGCCAATCATCACCCCTCAGGGGCTCACAGTTGCAGAAAATGGAAATTGCTGAACCTGCCAGGTCCAAGGAACAGGTGTGGGCTCCTGAGAGTCAGGATAGACAAGGGGCTGCAGCTTTGGCTTGTTTTCTAATCATTTTATCTGGCCCATGAGTGGGAGACAACTTCAAGAAAACCCTCTCCTAATGAGAGGAACCCAGGAGTCAGGGAGAGGAGGGGTGGGTGGTGGTTGGAGACAGAGGCCTGGTGCCCCGGGTGCAGTGGAAGTCTCTGGAAGACCAGGTGGAGGGAGGCCGCACAGAGTGATGCCCAGGGTCACAGACCTGTCGCAGCTGCTGTTTGTTAGTTCAAGTCCTGCTCTGAGGTGCTCTGTGTCAGCTCTGAGCGACAGGTGAGCTGGGGGTGCTCTGCAATGAGGGCTATGTGCACGGTTCCTGTGTGCCCAGCCCTGCCACGGTACCTGCAAGGGTAGCTCTGTATCCTGGGAGGGGCCTGACCACGAGAGCCCCGTGGGCTGGGGTGGGGGTGGGGTACCTGCCCAGGTGAGCTCCATATTCTGGGATTGGTCTGACCACGAGAGCCCCATGGGCTGCTGGGGACCTGGTAAAGGATGTCAGGACAGTCAGTGAAGCCACCGAGGATATACCTCCAGCTGCTCCTAATTCCTACACCCTGCTGGTCATTCTACCAACCACCAGGACATGGTATTCTGTATTAGTCTTCAATGATGCCTTCTTTTGTATTCCATTAGTCCCAGAGTCACAAGAAATTTTGGCTTGTGAGTGGCAGGACTCAACATACAACTAAAACAATACTTCCGGGCCGTCTTGCCCCAAGGGTGCAAAAATTCCCACACCATCTTTGGGGAAAGCTTAGCTAAAGACCTAAAATTCTACCTCTGGAAAAGGAAACCCTCCTTCAGTACACAGACGACATTCTGATCGCCAGCCCTACTAAGGAGGCCTCTGAACTACCAAGCCAATAAAGGATAGAAGTTGTCCAAGAAAAAGCTCAAATATCACAGACTGCGGTGACCTGCCTGGGCTTCATTCTCACAGAAGGTCGGAGAAGCCCATCCCAGGAAAGGGAAGAAACCATTTTCAGCCTTACCCCTTTCTAAAACTAGAAGACAGCTTAGGGGTTCTTGGGGAGGCCAGGGTTTGCTGCTTCTGGATCCCTAACTACAGTCTACTAGCTGGGCCTCTATATGAAACACTGAAAGGAAAAGATGATGATCCTGTTGAATAGAATCCAGAAGTGGCCTTTCAAGAATGGAAAGAGCAGTCAATTCAGACCCTTGCCCTGGAACTCCCTAATTTAGCTAAACCCTTTGACCTTTACATTCCCGGTGAAAGGTGAATCGCCATTGGAGAATTAGTGCAAAAACTGGGACCACTTGAAATGGAACAATGCAAGAATGCCATCCAGGTAGGATAAACTACGGTCACCAAGGGGCTTGGCCAACTGCCACATCTGGCCAAGATACTGGCGGTATCTAAAAACCTGGAAATCAGCAGCCCCAAAGGTCACCTCCCTCCTAAGGGAAAAGGACCCCACGTGGTGATCCTAACCACCAACCATGCCCTGAAGTTTCAGGGTTCGCTCTGTGGGCACACCAACCTCGAGTGAGGAGGCCTTCCAACTTCAACATCCAGAGAGATAACCGGGGGCAACAGGGCACCATGACGACTCATGTGAACATCACTTGACCTGGAGTTTCTCTCATAAAACAACAAGAGTGTGTCCCAAAAGAGTAGACTACTGCTTGCAGGACATACTGCACCCAGAGGGGAGCTAATAATCTTGGCGGGGGAACCGTATATCACACTGTCACCATAGAAAAGCCTACAGACACCGTGATGATGGTGGCCAATAAGACTGGCTGCACTCCTGTTTACTTCAAAAGGCTGTTGACTCAGTGGCCATCATGGTCCTTGATCACCACTGACCCTGGACTGTCTGGGAGTTGAGCAGGCAGGGCTCTGACACCTGGTGCTGTTTGTACGTTAATTCAGGGGCCTAATTGAAGAAAGCTCAGACTACTGGTCAGAGCATCTAGGCTGGCAGAAACGGTCAGCCTAAGGTGGCTGAACAAATGTGGGGCGGGGTGAAACCGGCCCCCACAGCGTCTCTGCACATCTCTTTCCTGGACCCTTAAAGGTCATTAGAATCTATAACACTTCCAATGCTGGTGCTCAGGTGGACGAGCAGGGAGGCAGGGGGCCTGGGGACAATCAACGTCACCTGGAGGCTGCTGGGGAGAAGCTCTGACCCTCGCCCCCGGGTATGAGGGCTCCCAACTCAGCACTCAGCAGTTACAGAAGAAGGGTCTGCACCCTCAGCACTCCAAGAATGAGGAACGGGACAAAAGGCAGAGGAGGGGTTTGTCCCCAGCAAAGCCCATTAAAAATCCCTGGGAGATAAAAATAGAATCTGGGCAATAAAGTCAAGTCTAACCTTTTTTATCCTTTGTGCTTTGTCTAATTTCATGTGCTCCTAGGGTCCCGCATGCAGAGGTTCCACACCCGGCACTTCAGACCAGATTTCCTAGTGCAGAATGGCTGGGACGACACCTCAGCTCCTGGGGCCCAGTGCAGACTCCGCGATACAGAGCCTGAGCTGCAGCCAACCCGGCCCTCGAGAGCTCCGCCCCCTCCCTCCCACTGACTCTGACAGGATCTCTACACAGCAGCCCAGCCCACAGCCCAGGGGGTAGTGCATGCTCTCACCTCTCCATTCTCTGATCAAAATATAAAGTTTCCTTTGCTTGTGAACCAAACTCAGTCTCGATCTGTTGGCCCCAATGACACTGGGCAGGGGGACACTTGTTGGGGTCCACTCTGGAGGATCAGTAACAGAAATTGAGACTATTGTAACCTCAATGAACAGATGTGTGAGCCAAACTGTAGTTAACATAGAACAGTGTATAAGGCTCGGGTAAAATAAGATGTTTCTAACACTTCCATTTGATATTTCCATCACTTTATTATAAGCAAGTTCAGTGAAAAGGTTTGTCTTATTTGTCAGGTCAATATTAGAGAAACGAAGTGATTTCTTTCCAAGGATGTACATCTAATAATCTTGGTTAAAGCTTCAATCTTGTTTTAAATGCTTTTCCATTGAAAATGATACCTCTCTTTCAGCTCCCCCATTTCTGAGAAGTATAAAATCTTATAATTTATTATTACCAAAGGGGAAAGGTGGGAGGAGGGATAAATTAACAGTTTGGGATTAACACATACACACTGCTATGTATAAAATAGATCATCAACAAGGAACTACTGTATAGCACAGGGAACTACACTCAACATTTTGCAATAAGCTATAAGGGGAAATAATCTGAAAAAGAATAGATATTTTTACTGACATCATCTATCAATGACAGTTAAAGTGTAACCTAAGGGAAGCTGGTGGTGAGTGCTTCTGACCCTGAAGACTTCAATCATCTAAAGTTTGGACTCTGCCTACTTCCCAAGGCCCTTAATGAACATATGTGTAGCCGTAGCTTAAAAAATTCCCCAGTTTGTGTTTCGGGGAGACACTGATTTTGAAAAAGCCCTGATGTTCTCCTTACATGAATGGGACTCTTCCTACTGCTAAAACATGTCTGTCACACCCAGAGGATGGTATACCGTCTGATCGGGAAGAGTTTGGAAAAGGCATCTCATCTCCTCATCTCCTGGTGCTCGGGTTCACCCCTCCAGCGTCTTTACTAACAGTCTCCCCACTTGGAGATGTCAGCACTGTCAACATCCTGTTGTGTACAGTTTGGAATTTGTCCAGAGGATGAAGCGGAAGGATGAAGAACAATGAGAGACAAGTCCTAGGTGTTCAGACAGGCACATGTCACTCTAATTTCCAATCAGGAAGACGAGCTGACCAAAGGCTAGGGTTGCCCATGGAAACAGTATAGGGCTTGAGGAAATCCCGCTGCTTTGTGGCCAGTTCCCATAAACACAAGTTGAACAATGGAACTCAGGGGCAGTAAAATTCACGAAACTGCAGAGTTGAAAATATCCATCACTGAAAAATGTCTTGAGGAAAGTCAGAGAAAAGGACTTGTAAGCAAGGGAGAATGGCAGGAAAGGGATCTGAGGAGGTAGAAAGGACTCGCCATTAAGCACAAGAAAAGGAGCTGAACATTGCCAACATTGCAGTTGGCCAAAAAGGGTGTATGCGTTTTTTTCTGTATATATTCAAGAAAAGGGCATACACTTTTTTAGCCAAGCAAACAGGTGGGCACTGGAAGTCAATACTACAAAAGATATCACTTCGCATCAGTCAGAAGAGCCATCCTCATAAAGCGTAAACAACAGAAATGCAGGACAGGGCAAGGAGAAGAGGGAGCCCTGTGAGACTTATAGTGGAAATGTATATTGCCAACGGCCATTCTGGAGAAGTGTATTGTGTTTACTAAAGCATCTAAAAAATGAGCTACAGAGCATAGGGCACTTGCACTCATGGGCGTATATCTTGGGAAAAACAAAAATTGAGAGGACACAGGCACCCCAATGTTTACCCCCTCTCTGTTTAAAAGATCCTCGACTAGGATATAACTTAAATGTCTCTGGAGGGAAAAAATGGATAGAGATGTGGTACTTAGGTAGAGTGGAATATTATTCAGCCTGGAAATCAATGAAATATGGCCAGTTGTAACAACTCCGGAGGAGTTACGTATGATCTTTCTAAGTGACATAATTCAAAAAGAAAAAGACACATATCATAAGATATCACTTAAAGGTGGAATCCAAAATGGCTACACATGAAATAAATTACAAAACAAAAACATAGTCAAATATGTAGAAAACACGCATAAGGCTGCTAAACGGGAAAGGTGGGGAGGGGTGAGGCATCATCCAGGAGGTTGAAATTAGCAAAGATACCATTCCAAATACCAAACTGATAATCAACAAGGCCCACACGGTAGCTAAAAGAACTGCACTCAGCACACTCAAGTCACCGGAAAAGAATATATACGACTGGTAAGAATCTGAAAAAGAATTTACTGATGTCTCTCTGTACGTGAATCAAGTGGATGTACAGCAGCAAGAAACAGAGCTTTGAAAATCAGCTGTAACCAATATAGTAATAAATTGAAAAAAATAAACGACAGAGAGACAGAGAAAACCTCTTACAACTTTTCCTCAGGGACGGTGATGCAACATGGATTGAACACATCTAGACCCACAGCAGGATGAGACATAAGGCTGGAAACTGTTTGCACTAAGAGAAATGTGAGGTTGGGTGAGGAAATGCACACCCTTTAAAGTAATACTACCTGGTACCCATTCAATGGGTCCCAAATCTGCAGGTTCAAGGGATCTTCCCTACAGCTAAAACATGCATGGAAAACCAGAGGACTGTACACCATGTGATCGGGAGATGTGTCTAAAAATGCAGCTCATTTATCCTCTCCTGGTGCTCCTGTTCACCATTCCAGCCACGTTACTTAGAATCTGCCCACTTGGAGAATCAGCACATTTCAACTTCTGTTTCACACATTTTGCAAATTGTGAGGGAGGATGAACGGGAAGAGGGGGAACCAATGAGAGAATAGTTGTAGGGGTTTGGACGGGCACATATCACTCTAATTTCCCATTAAGAATAAGAATTGAAAAAAGGCTCAGCCCGCCTCGCCGGAGCCAAAATAGGGCCTGAAGCAATCCTGTGGGTTTGAGGCCAGCTCACAAAAGAGCAACTTAAAAAATGGAGCTCAGGGTCACTGCAATTCACAAACCTGCAGAGTTATAAATGAAAACTAACGTCCAAAAATATGTTGAGGTAAGGCAAAGAAGAGGATCTGAATGCAAGACAGAATTGCAAGAAAACAGATTTCAAGAGATAGATTGGACTCGTCTTTAAAGCACATGAAAAGCGGCAGAATTTCGACAATGATGCAGTTGGCCCAAAAGGGCGTATGCGTTTTTTCCTGATTATATCCAGGAAAAAACGCATACGCACTTTATGGCAACGAAGCAAGCAAGCAATGCAAATGTGCACAACAAAGAAATCTCATTTCCCACCGGTCAAAAGGGCCATCCTAAAAAATTGTAAAAACCAGAAATGCAGGACAGGCCATGGAGAACAGGGAGCCTTTATACGCTGATGGGCAGTGTGTGAACTGCCGAGAGCCACTCTGGAGAAGTGTATGGTGGTTCCTAAATCATCTAAAAAACAGAGCTACAGAGCATAGGACACTTCCAATCATGGGAGTATATCTAGGGAAGTCTAAAAAATCAACAAGACACAAGCACACCACAGTTTAGGGCTACTCTGTTTACAAGAACCTCAACTTCAGTACACCTTAAATATCCCAGGAAAGAGAACAATGGATAAAGAAGATGTGGTACTTATGTACAATGGAATATCTCTTCACCATGAAATCAAGGTAATAAGGCTAGTAGAAGGATAAAGAGTGGATTTAGGTCCGATAATACTACTTGAAATAAGTCTAACAGAAAAAGAAACATATCATAAGATATCACTTATAGAGGAGGGTAAATATGGCTGCACAAGAAATGAATTACAGAACAGAACAGTGTCTCACATTTAGAAAACACACTTATGTCAGCTTAAGGGAAAGTAGAGGTGGGGTGATGCATTAAACCAGAGTTTGAAATTAGCACAGATACCGTTCAATAAACCAAATAGATATTAGACAAGATCTACACCTTGCTCAATGAACTGGCCTCAACACACCCTATACACCGCAGAGAAATATATCTGAGTAATAAGAATCTTAAAACCCATGTATTGATATATCTCCATGAGGGAATCAAGTGTGTGCAGAGTGGCACAAACACAGACAGTGAAAATGAGCTAAACCCCATTATAGAAATAAATTTTAAAAACAAAATGCAGAAACAATGAAAAAGAGAAAAATTCTTACAAAATTTGCTCAGGGGCTGTGATGCAACCTGGATTGACCACATATAAACCCACAGCTGGATAAGACATAAGGCTGCACACTTGGGGCTGAGAGGATTGGTGAGCTTTGGTGAGCAACTGCCAAAAGTTTAATGCAATACTTCATGCTACTCATTCCAAGGGTCCCAAAACTCCAGGTTGAAGGGAATCTTCCTACAGCTAAACCATGCTTGGGAAACCCAGCGACTGGTATACCATATGATCGGGAAAGGTTTCTAAAACGCACCTCATTTTTCCTCTCCTGGGACTCCGGATCGACATTCCAGCCACTTTACTAACAATATCCCCCACATGGAGAGTCAATGCCTTTAAGTTCTAGTATCGCACAGTCTGCAGTTAGTGCGGAGGATGAATGGGAATAGGGGGAACCAGTGAGAAACTAGCTGTAGCAGTTTCAATGGGCACATGTCAGTCTAATTTCACATCAGTAAGAAGAATAAACCAAAGGCACAGCAAGGTGCCCCAGAAGAAGAATAGGGCCTGAAGGAATCCTGTGGTTATGAGGCAAGATTACAAAAATAAGAGCAGAAAAATGGAGCTAAGGGCCACTGCAATTCAAAAACCTGCAGAGTTATAAAGGCCAACTATTTTCAAAAAATATATTGAGGTGCTATGAAGAGGCATTGGAGGCAAGGCAGAATTGCAGGAAACCGATTTCAGGAGGTAGACTGGAATTGCATTTAAAGCATAGGAAAAGAGGCAGAACGTCCACAATGATGCACTTGGCCAAAAAGGGCGTATGCGTTTTTTCCTGAATATATTCAGGAAAAAACGCATACGCCCTTTTTGGCCAACCAAGCAAGCTTGCAAAGGAAATCTGCACTACAATGAAGTCTCACTTCCCCCCCGTCAAAAGGGCCATCTGAAAAAAGTGTAAAATCCAGAAAGGCAGGACAGGCCATGGAGAACTGGGAGCCTTGTTATGCTGATGGGCGGGATGTAAATTGCCAAGAGCCACTCGGGAGAAGTGTATGGTGTTTCCTGAAACATCTAAAAAACAAAGCAACAGAGCCTAGGGCACTTCCACTTATGGTACTATAGATTAGGGAAATTAAAATCAAAAAGACACAGCCACCCAAAAGTTTTGGATGGCTCTGTTTACAAGAACCTAGTTTACGGTACAAGTTCAATATCGCAGAAAGTGAAAAATGGACAAAGAAGTTGTGGTACTTACGTACAATGCAATATCACTCAGCAATGAAATCTATGTCATCAGGCCCGTAGCAGCATAATGAGTGGATTCAGGTATGATGATTCTAACTGAAATAAGTCACACAGAAAAAGAAACATCATAAAATATCACTAATACACTGAATGTAAACTTGGCTACACAGGAACTCAATTACAAAACAGAACAGGGTCTCAAATTTAGAAAACCAACATATGCTTTCTTAAGAGGAAAGGTGAGTTGGGGTGCTGCATAAAACCAGAGATTGACATGAGCACAGATAAAGTTCCTTAAGCCAAATATGGAATAGACAAGAGCTACTCCTTGCTCAACGAGATGGACTCAACACCCCATATTAAACGCCTAAGTATGTACCTGACTAGTAAGTATCTTAAAACCTATGGATTGCTATGTCTCCGAAAGAGAATCAAGCATGTGTACAGGGGCATAAACGCAGCAGTCATAGGATTGGAGACATTCGGTGAGCCAATGAAGACCCTTTGAAGTCATATTGCATGGTACCCATTCCACGGGTCTCAACTCTCCAGGTTTAAGGGATTCTTCCTTCAGCTAAAACATGCATGTGGAACCCAGAGTATGATCAACCGTGTGATCGGGAGACGTGTTCCAATATGTCTCAGTTCTCGTTCCCTGGTACTCGTGTGCAACATTCCAGATGCTTTACTAACGCTCTGCCGACTTGGAGAGTCAGTGCCTTTAACCTCCTGTTTGGCCCAGTTTGCAATTTCTGCGGAAGATGAACAGGAATAGGGAGAACCAATGAGAGACTAGCTGGAGGTTTCTGGACGGGCAAATTTAACTCTTATTTCACACCAGGAAGAGGATTAACCAAAGGCTCAGCATGCCGTGCCAGACCCAGATTAGGGCCTGAAGCAATCCTGCAGTGTTGCGGGCAGCTCACAAGAAAGCGAGTTGAAGAAAGGAGCTCAAGAGCACTGTAATTCACAAACCTGCAGAGTTATAAATGACAGCTATCGTCCAAAAATATACTGAAGTAAGGCTGCCAAGCGGACTTGAAAGCGGGGCAGAATTGCAGGAAACCGATTTCAGGAGGCAGACTGGAATTGCATTTAAAGCATAGGAAAAGAGGCAGAACGTCCACAATGATGCACTTGGCCAAAAAGGGCGTATGCGTTTTTTCCTGAATATATTCAGGGAAAAACGCATACGCACTTTTTGGCCAACCAAGCAAGCTTGCAAAGGAAATCTGCACTACAATGAAGTCTCACTTCCCCCCGGTCAAAAGGGCAATCTGAAAAAAGTGTAAAATCCAGAAAGGCAGGACAGGCCATGGAGAACTGGGAGCCTTGTTATGCTGATGGGCGGGATGTAAATTGCCAACAGCCACTCGGGAAAAGTGTATGGTGTTTCCTGAAACATATAAAAAACAAAGCAACAGAGCCTAGGGCACTTCCACTTATGGTCCTATAGCTTAGGGAAATTAAAATCAAAAAGACACAGCCACCCCAAAGTTTGGGACAGCTCTGTTTACAAGAACCTCTTCTGCAGCACAAGTTAAATATGCCAGAGAACAAATAATGGATAAAGAAGTTGCGGTACTTACGTACAACAGAATACCTCTCAGCAATGAAAACTATGTCACCAGGCCCGTACCAGCATAATGAGTGGATTGAGGCACGGTGATTCTAAGTGAAAAAAGTCACACAGAAAAAGAAACATCATAAGGTACCACTAATACATGGAATGAGAACTTGGCTACACATGAACTGATTTACAAAACAGAACACGGTCTCAAATTTAGAAAACCAACTTATGCTTGCTTAAGTGGGAAGGTGAGTTGGGGTGCTGCATAAAACCAGAGTTTGAAATTAGCACAGATACCGTTCCATAAGCCAAATATTTAATAGACAAGACCTACCCCTTGCTCAAGGAAATGGACTCAGCAATGAGGTATCACCTCACACCTGGTAGAATGGGCATCATCAGAAAATCTACAAACAAAAAATGCTGGAAAGGGTGTGGAGAAAAGGAACCCTCTTCCACTATTGTTGGGAATATAAATTGATACAGTCACTATGGAGAACAATATGGAGTTTCTTAAGAAACTAACAGTAGAATTACCATATGATACAGCAATCCCAGTTCTGGACATATACCCAGACAAAACCATAAATCAAAAAGAGACATTCACCGCAATGTTCATTGCCTCACTCTTTACAATATCGAGGTAATGGAAGCAACCTAAATGCCCACAGACAGACGTATGCATAAAGCTGTGGTACATATATAAAATGGAATATTACTAAGCCATGAAAAGGAATGAAATTGGGTCATTTGTCAAGACGTCGATGGATCTAGAGAGTCTCATACAGAGTGAAGTAAGTCAGAAAGAGAAAAACAAATCTTGTATATTCATGCATATATGTGGAACCTAGAAAAACTGTACAGGTTAACCATTTTGCAAGGCATAAATATAGCAACAGATGTAGACAACAAACGTATGGACAACAAGGGTGGAAGGCTGTTGGGGGGGTGGTGGTGGGAGGAGTTGAGAGACTGGGATTGGCATGTATACATTTATACGTATAAAATAGGTAACCAATAAGAACCTGCTGTATAAAAATATAAAATAAAATTCAAAATTAAAAAGAAATAAAATTTAAAAAATAAAACAGAAAAAACAATTATTCCCTTCACATACATGTATTTATATGAATAAATTATTTCCATGCTTGTATCTGTAAATACAAAAAAGAGGAATAAAATCTACCTTGAACCAAAAACGAAAAAGAGAAAAAAAACACAGAACCCACCAGTTCCACAGAGGAAAACCGTATCAGGGCACTTGCTCCAGTTGTAAACAATTCTGAAGTTGGTCAGTGGTGGGGAATCGTCTCCCATTCAGCCAGCAGCCCCCACGCAACAAGCGTCCTCATTGCAAAGCTGGGGCACCGTGCCGAGGCATCTGTGAGTAAACGTGAGCTGAGCCCCAGGCCAGTTGCTGCTGAACTATTCCCACCCGTCCCAGGTAAAACACCTGAATATATACAAGGACTTGAAAGCGTAGAGGAAGGGCCATAGAGCCACACGAGTGACAGCATGCCGGCCGACTTGGTGCCTGCAGGCCAGCCAGGATGGTCCTGGCCCTGGGTGCTCTTCTGGAAGATTTCCATTTCCCTGCCTGAGATACCCGTCCTGTCCCTGCCCCCACTGCTTCTTTCCTTCCTCACCTCTGCCCAGGGAGAAATTCCAGCAGCAGGTATAGGTGACACATCCTCTTCTTTAGCAGGTGGCAGCCTGGCAACTGCTGCAGAAAGTCCAGCAGAGCCCCACTCACACTGGGCCACCCACAAAGCCGTGGCCTCTCACTCCCTCCCACCAGCCCAGCCCCGAGACTGCTGACAGGGCAGAGAAAATGGCGTCAGGCACGGCTGCAGGGGCTCTTGCTGCCTGGAGTGGTATTTATATTGATCTCAACCCAGGCACACCTGGGGAGGGCTGGCCGGCACGGTAAGGCTGCCCAGGTCAGCCAATCATCACCCCTCAGGGGCTCACAGTTGCAGAAAATGGAAATTGCTGAACCGGCCAGGTCCAAGGAACAGGTGTGGGCTCCTGAGAGTCAGGATAGACAAGGGGCTGCAGCTTTGGCTTGTTTTCTAATCATTTTATCTGGCCCATGAGTGGGAGACAACTTCAAGAAAACCCTCTCCTAATGAGAGGAACCCAGGAGTCAGGGAGAGGAGGGGTGGGTGGTGGTTGGAGACAGAGGCCTGGTGCCCCGGGTGCAGTGGAAGTCTCTGGAAGACCAGGTGGAGGGAGGCCGCACAGAGTGATGCCCAGGGTCACAGACCTGTCGCAGCTGCTGTTTGTTAGTTCAAGTCCTGCTCTGAGGTGCTCTGTGTCAGCTCTGAGCGACAGGTGAGCTGGGGGTGCTCTGCAATGAGGGCTATGTGCACGGTTCCTGTGTGCCCAGCCCTGCCACGGTACCTGCAAGGGTAGCTCTGTATCCTGGGAGGGGCCTGACCACGAGAGCCCCGTGGGCTGGGGTGGGGGTGGGGTACCTGCCCAGGTGAGCTCCATATTCTGGGATTGGTCTGACCACGAGAGCCCCATGGGCTGCTGGGGACCTGGTAAAGGATGTCAGGACAGTCAGTGAAGCCACCGAGGATATACCTCCAGCTGCTCCTAATTCCTACACCCTGCTGGTCATTCTACCAACCACCAGGACATGGTATTCTGTATTAGTCTTCAATGATGCCTTCTTTTGTATTCCATTAGTCCCAGAGTCACAAGAAATTTTGGCTTGTGAGTGGCAGGACTCAACATACAACTAAAACAATACTTCCGGGCCGTCTTGCCCCAAGGGTGCAAAAATTCCCACACCATCTTTGGGGAAAGCTTAGCTAAAGACCTAAAATTCTACCTCTGGAAAAGGAAACCCTCCTTCAGTACACAGACGACATTCTGATCGCCAGCCCTACTAAGGAGGCCTCTGAACTACCAAGCCAATAAAGGATAGAAGTTGTCCAAGAAAAAGCTCAAATATCACAGACTGCGGTGACCTGCCTGGGCTTCATTCTCACAGAAGGTCGGAGAAGCCCATCCCAGGAAAGGGAAGAAACCATTTTCAGCCTTACCCCTTTCTAAAACTAGAAGACAGCTTAGGGGTTCTTGGGGAGGCCAGGGTTTGCTGCTTCTGGATCCCTAACTACAGTCTACTAGCTGGGCCTCTATATGAAACACTGAAAGGAAAAGATGATGATCCTGTTGAATAGAATCCAGAAGTGGCCTTTCAAGAATGGAAAGAGCAGTCAATTCAGACCCTTGCCCTGGAACTCCCTAATTTAGCTAAACCCTTTGACCTTTACATTCCCGGTGAAAGGTGAATCGCCATTGGAGAATTAGTGCAAAAACTGGGACCACTTGAAATGGAACAATGCAAGAATGCCATCCAGGTAGGATAAACTACGGTCACCAAGGGGCTTGGCCAACTGCCACATCTGGCCAAGATACTGGCGGTATCTAAAAACCTGGAAATCAGCAGCCCCAAAGGTCACCTCCCTCCTAAGGGAAAAGGACCCCACGTGGTGATCCTAACCACCAACCATGCCCTGAAGTTTCAGGGTTCGCTCTGTGGGCACACCAACCTCGAGTGAGGAGGCCTTCCAACTTCAACATCCAGAGAGATAACCGGGGGCAACAGGGCACCATGACGACTCATGTGAACATCACTTGACCTGGAGTTTCTCTCATAAAACAACAAGAGTGTGTCCCAAAAGAGTAGACTACTGCTTGCAGGACATACTGCACCCAGAGGGGAGCTAATAATCTTGGCGGGGGAACCGTATATCACACTGTCACCATAGAAAAGCCTACAGACACCGTGATGATGGTGGCCAATAAGACTGGCTGCACTCCTGTTTACTTCAAAAGGCTGTTGACTCAGTGGCCATCATGGTCCTTGATCACCACTGACCCTGGACTGTCTGGGAGTTGAGCAGGCAGGGCTCTGACACCTGGTGCTGTTTGTACGTTAATTCAGGGGCCTAATTGAAGAAAGCTCAGACTACTGGTCAGAGCATCTAGGCTGGCAGAAACGGTCAGCCTAAGGTGGCTGAACAAATGTGGGGCGGGGTGAAACCGGCCCCCACAGCGTCTCTGCACATCTCTTTCCTGGACCCTTAAAGGTCATTAGAATCTATAACACTTCCAATGCTGGTGCTCAGGTGGACGAGCAGGGAGGCAGGGGGCCTGGGGACAATCAACGTCACCTGGAGGCTGCTGGGGAGAAGCTCTGACCCTCGCCCCCGGGTATGAGGGCTCCCAACTCAGCACTCAGCAGTTACAGAAGAAGGGTCTGCACCCTCAGCACTCCAAGAATGAGGAACGGGACAAAAGGCAGAGGAGGGGTTTGTCCCCAGCAAAGCCCATTAAAAATCCCTGGGAGATAAAAATAGAATCTGGGCAATAAAGTCAAGTCTAACCTTTTTTATCCTTTGTGCTTTGTCTAATTTCATGTGCTCCTAGGGTCCCGCATGCAGAGGTTCCACACCCGGCACTTCAGACCAGATTTCCTAGTGCAGAATGGCTGGGACGACACCTCAGCTCCTGGGGCCCAGTGCAGACTCCGCGATACAGAGCCTGAGCTGCAGCCAACCCGGCCCTCGAGAGCTCCGCCCCCTCCCTCCCACTGACTCTGACAGGATCTCTACACAGCAGCCCAGCCCACAGCCCAGGGGGTAGTGCATGCTCTCACCTCTCCATTCTCTGATCAAAATATAAAGTTTCCTTTGCTTGTGAACCAAACTCAGTCTCGATCTGTTGGCCCCAATGACACTGGGCAGGGGGACACTTGTTGGGGTCCACTCTGGAGGATCAGTAACAGAAATTGAGACTATTGTAACCTCAATGAACAGATGTGTGAGCCAAACTGTAGTTAACATAGAACAGTGTATAAGGCTCGGGTAAAATAAGATGTTTCTAACACTTCCATTTGATATTTCCATCACTTTATTATAAGCAAGTTCAGTGAAAAGGTTTGTCTTATTTGTCAGGTCAATATTAGAGGAATGAAGTGATTTCTTTCCAAGGATGTACATCTAATAATCTTGGTTAAAGCTTCAATCTTGTTTTAAATGCTTTTCCATTGAAAATGATACCTCTCTTTCAGCTCCCCCATTTCTGAGAAGTATAAAATCTTATAATTTATTATTACCAAAGGGGAAAGGTGGGAGGAGGGATAAATTAACAGTTTGGGATTAACACATACACACTGCTATGTATAAAATAGATCATCAACAAGGAACTACTGTATAGCACAGGGAACTACACTCAACATTTTGCAATAAGCTATAAGGGGAAATAATCTGAAAAAGAATAGATATTTTTACTGACATCATCTATCAATGACAGTTAAAGTGTAACCTAAGGGAAGCTGGTGGTGAGTGCTTCTGACCCTGAAGACTTCAATCATCTAAAGTTTGGACTCTGCCTACTTCCCAAGGCCCTTAATGAACATATGTGTAGCCGTAGCTTAAAAAATTCCCCAGTTTGGGTTTCGGGGAGACACTGATTTTGAAAAAGCCCTGATGTTCTCCTTACATGAATGGGACTCTTCCTACTGCTAAAACATGTCTGTCACACCCAGAGGATGGTATACCGTCTGATCGGGAAGAGTTTGGAAAAGGCATCTCATCTCCTCATCTCCTGGTGCTCGGGTTCACCCCTCCAGCGTCTTTACTAACAGTCTCCCCACTTGGAGATGTCAGCACTGTCAACATCCTGTTGTGTACAGTTTGGAATTTGTCCAGAGGATGAAGCGGAAGGATGAAGAACAATGAGAGACAAGTCCTAGGTGTTCAGACAGGCACATGTCACTCTAATTTCCAATCAGGAAGACGAACTGACCAAAGGCTAGGGTTGCCCATGGAAACAGTATAGGGCTTGAGGAAATCCCGCTGCTTTGTGGCCAGTTCCCATAAACACAAGTTGAACAATGGAACTCAGGGGCAGTAAAATTCACGAAACTGCAGAGTTGAAAATATCCATCACTGAAAAATGTCTTGAGGAAAGTCAGAGAAAAGGACTTGTAAGCAAGGGAGAATGGCAGGAAAGGGATCTGAGGAGGTAGAAAGGACTCGCCATTAAGCACAAGAAAAGGAGCTGAACATTGCCAACATTGCAGTTGGCCAAAAAGGGTGTATGCGTTTTTTTCTGTATATATTCAAGAAAAGGGCATACACTTTTTTAGCCAAGCAAACAGGTGGGCACTGGAAGTCAATACTACAAAAGATATCACTTCGCATCAGTCAGAAGAGCCATCCTCATAAAGCGTAAACAACAGAAATGCAGGACAGGGCAAGGAGAAGAGGGAGCCCTGTGAGACTTATAGTGGAAATGTATATTGCCAACGGCCATTCTGGAGAAGTGTATTGTGTTTACTAAAGCATCTAAAAAATGAGCTACAGAGCATAGGGCACTTGCACTCATGGGCGTATATCTTGGGAAAAACAAAAATTGAGAGGACACAGGCACCCCAATGTTTACCCCCTCTCTGTTTAAAAGATCCTCAACTAGGATATAACTTAAATGTCTCTGGAGGGAAAAAATGGATAGAGATGTGGTACTTAGGTAGAGTGGAATATTATTCAGCCTGGAAATCAATGAAATATGGCCAGTTGTAACAACTCCGGAGGAGTTACGTATGATCTTTCTAAGTGACATAATTCAAAAAGAAAAAGACACATATCATAAGATATCACTTAAAGGTGGAATCCAAAATGGCTACACATGAAATAAATTACAAAACAAAAACATAGTCAAATATGTAGAAAACACGCATAAGGCTGCTAAACGGGAAAGGTGGGGAGGGGTGAGGCATCATCCAGGAGGTTGAAATTAGCAAAGATACCATTCCAAATACCAAACTGATAATCAACAAGGCCCACACGGTAGCTAAAAGAACTGCACTCAGCACACTCAAGTCACCGGAAAAGAATATATACGACTGGTAAGAATCTGAAAAAGAATTTACTGATGTCTCTCTGTACGTGAATCAAGTGGATGTACAGCAGCAAGAAACAGAGCTTTGAAAATCAGCTGTAACCAATATAGTAATAAATTGAAAAAAATAAACGACAGAGAGACAGAGAAAACCTCTTACAACTTTTCCTCAGGGACGGTGATGCAACATGGATTGAACACATCTAGACCCACAGCAGGATGAGACATAAGGCTGGAAACTGTTTGCACTAAGAGAAATGTGAGGTTGGGTGAGGAAATGCACACCCTTTAAAGTAATACTACCTGGTACCCATTCAATGGGTCCCAAATCTGCAGGTTCAAGGGATCTTCCTACAGCTAAAACATGCATGGAAAACCCAGAGGACTGTACACCATGTGATCGGGAGATGTGTCTAAAATGCAGCTCATTTATCCTCTCCTGGTGCTCCTGTTCACCATTCCAGCCACGTTACTTAGAATCTGCCCACTTGGAGAATCAGCACATTTCAACTTCTGTTTCACACATTTTGCAAATTGTGAGGAGGATGAACGGGAAGAGGGGGAACCAATGAGAGAATAGTTGTAGGGGTTTGGACGGGCACATATCACTCTAATTTCCCATTAAGAATAAGAATTGAAAAAAGGCTCAGCCCGCCTCGCCGGAGCCAAAATAGGGCCTGAAGCAATCCTGTGGGTTTGAGGCCAGCTCACAAAAGAGCAACTTAAAAAATGGAGCTCAGGGTCACTGCAATTCACAAACCTGCAGAGTTATAAATGAAAACTAACGTCCAAAAATATGTTGAGGTAAGGCAAAGAAGAGGATCTGAATGCAAGACAGAATTGCAAGAAACAGATTTCAAGAGATAGATTGGACTCGTCTTTAAAGCACATGAAAAGCGGCAGAATTTCGACAATGATGCAGTTGGCCCAAAAGGGCGTATGCGTTTTTTCCTGATTATATCCAGGAAAAAACGCATACGCACTTTATGGGCAACGAAGCAAGCAAGCAATGCAAATGTGCACAACAAAGAAATCTCATTTCCCACCGGTCAAAAGGGCCATCCTAAAAAATTGTAAAAACCAGAAATGCAGGACAGGCCATGGAGAACAGGGAGCCTTTATACGCTGATGGGCAGTGTGTGAACTGCCGAGAGCCACTCTGGAGAAGTGTATGGTGGTTCCTAAATCATCTAAAAAACAGAGCTACAGAGCATAGGACACTTCCAATCATGGGAGTATATCTAGGGAAGTCTAAAAATCAACAAGACACAAGCACACCACAGTTTAGGGCTACTCTGTTTACAAGAACCTCAACTTCAGTACACCTTAAATATCCCAGGAAAGAGAACAATGGATAAAGAAGATGTGGTACTTATGTACAATGGAATATCTCTTCACCATGAAATCAAGGTAATAAGGCTAGTAGAAGGATAAAGAGTGGATTTAGGTCCGATAATACTACTTGAAATAAGTCAAACAGAAAAAGAAACATATCATAAGATATCACTTATAGAGGGAGGGTAAATATGGCTGCACAAGAAATGAATTACAGAACAGAACAGTGTCTCACATTTAGAAAACACACTTATGTCAGCTTAAGGGGAAAGGAGAGGTGGGGTGATGCATTAAACCAGAGTTTGAAATTAGCACAGATACCGTTCAATAAACCAAATAGATATTAGACAAGATCTACACCTTGCTCAATGAACTGGCCTCAACACACCCTATACACCGCAGAGAAATATATCTGAGTAATAAGAATCTTAAAACCCATGTATTGATATATCTCCATGAGGGAATCAAGTGTGTGCAGAGTGGCACAAACACAGCAGTGAAAATGAGCTAAACCCCATTATAGAAATAAATTTTAAAAACAAAATGCAGAAACAATGAAAGAGAGAAAAATTCTTACAAAATTTGCTCAGGGGCTGTGATGCAACCTGGATTGACCACATATAAACCCACAGCTGGATAAGACATAAGGCTGCACACTTGGGGCTGAGAGGATTGGTGAGCTTTGGTGAGCAACTGCCAAAAGTTTAATGCAATACTTCATGCTACTCATTCCAAGGGTCCCAAAACTCCAGGTTGAAGGGAATCTTCCTACAGCTAAACCATGCTTGGGAAACCCAGCGACTGGTATACCATATGATCGGGAAAGGTTTCTAAAACGCACCTCATTTTTCCTCTCCTGGGACTCCGGATCGACATTCCAGCCACTTTACTAACAATATCCCCACATGGAGAGTCAATGCCTTTAAGTTCTAGTATCGCACAGTCTGCAGTTAGTGCGGAGGATGAATGGGAATAGGGGGAACCAGTGAGAAACTAGCTGTAGCAGTTTCAATGGGCACATGTCAGTCTAATTTCACATCAGTAAGAAGAATAAACCAAAGGCACAGCAAGGTGCCCCAGAAGAAGAATAGGGCCTGAAGGAATCCTGTGGTTATGAGGCAAGATTACAAAAATAAGAGCAGAAAAATGGAGCTAAGGGCCACTGAAATTCAAAAACCTGCAGAGTTATAAAGGCCAACTATTTTCAAAAAATATATTGAGGTAAGGCTATGAAGAGGCATTGGAGGCAAGGCAGAATTGCAGGAAACCGATTTCAGGAGGTAGACTGGAATTGCATTTAAAGCATAGGAAAAGAGGCAGAAGGTCGACAATGATGCACTTGGCCAAAAAGGGCGTATGCGTTTTTTCCTGAATATATTCAGGAAAAAACGCATACGCCCTTTTTGGCCAACCAAGCAAGCTTGCAAAGGAAATCTGCACTACAATGAAGTCTCACTTCCCACTGGTCAAAAGGGCCATCTGAAAAAAGTGTAAAATCCAGAAAGGCAGGACAGGCCATGGAGAACTGGGAGCCTTGTTATGCTGATGGGCGGGATGTAAATTGCCAACAGCCACTCGGGAGAAGTGTATGGTGTTTCCTGAAACATATAAAAAACAAAGCAACAGAGCCTAGGGCACTTCCACTTATGGTCCTATAGCTTAGGGAAATTAAAATCAAAAAGACACAGCCACCCCAAAGTTTGGGACAGCTCTGTTTACAAGAACCTCTTCTGCAGCACAAGTTAAATATGCCAGAGAACAAATAATGGATAAAGAAGTTGCGGTACTTACGTACAACAGAATACCTCTCAGCAATGAAAACTATGTCACCAGGCCCGTACCAGCATAATGAGTGGATTGAGGCACGGTGATTCTAAGTGAAAAAAGTCACACAGAAAAAGAAACATCATAAGGTACCACTAATACATGGAATGAGAACTTGGCTACACATGAACTGATTTACAAAACAGAACACGGTCTCAAATTTAGAAAACCAACTTATGCTTGCTTAAGTGGGAAGGTGAGTTGGGGTGCTGCATAAAACCAGAGTTTGAAATTAGCACAGATACCGTTCCATAAGCCAAATATTTAATAGACAAGACCTACCCCTTGCTCAAGGAAATGGACTCAGCAATGAGGTATCACCTCACACCTGGTAGAATGGGCATCATCAGAAAATCTACAAACAAAAAATGCTGGAAAGGGTGTGGAGAAAAGGAACCCTCTTCCACTATTGTTGGGAATATAAATTGATACAGTCACTATGGAGAACAATATGGAGTTTCTTAAGAAACTAACAGTAGAATTACCATATGATACAGCAATCCCAGTTCTGGACATATACCCAGACAAAACCATAAATCAAAAAGAGACATTCACCGCAATGTTCATTGCCTCACTCTTTACAATATCGAGGTAATGGAAGCAACCTAAATGCCCACAGACAGACGTATGCATAAAGCTGTGGTACATATATAAAATGGAATATTACTAAGCCATGAAAAGGAATGAAATTGGGTCATTTGTCAAGACGTCGATGGATCTAGAGAGTCTCATACAGAGTGAAGTAAGTCAGAAAGAGAAAAACAAATCTTGTATATTCATGCATATATGTGGAACCTAGAAAAACTGTACAGGTTAACCATTTTGCAAGGCATAAATATAGCAACAGATGTAGACAACAAACGTATGGACAACAAGGGTGGAAGGCTGTTGGGGGGGTGGTGGTGGGAGGAGTTGAGAGACTGGGATTGGCATGTATACATTTATACGTATAAAATAGGTAACCAATAAGAACCTGCTGTATAAAAATATAAAATAAAATTCAAAATTAAAAAGAAATAAAATTTAAAAAATAAAACAGAAAAAACAATTATTCCCTTCACATACATGTATTTATATGAATAAATTATTTCCATGCTTGTATCTGTAAATACAAAAAAGAGGAATAAAATCTACCTTGAACCAAAAACGAAAAAGAGAAAAAAAACACAGAACCCACCAGTTCCACAGAGGAAAACCGTATCAGGGCACTTGCTCCAGTTGTAAACAATTCTGAAGTTGGTCAGTGGTGGGGAATCGTCTCCCATTCAGCCAGCAGCCCCCACGCAACAAGCGTCCTCATTGCAAAGCTGGGGCACCGTGCCGAGGCATCTGTGAGTAAACGTGAGCTGAGCCCCAGGCCAGTTGCTGCTGAACTATTCCCACCCGTCCCAGGTAAAACACCTGAATATATACAAGGACTTGAAAGCGTAGAGGAAGGGCCATAGAGCCACACGAGTGACAGCATGCCGGCCGACTTGGTGCCTGCAGGCCAGCCAGGATGGTCCTGGCCCTGGGTGCTCTTCTGGAAGATTTCCATTTCCCTGCCTGAGATACCCGTCCTGTCCCTGCCCCCACTGCTTCTTTCCTTCCTCACCTCTGCCCAGGGAGAAATTCCAGCAGCAGGTATAGGTGACACATCCTCTTCTTTAGCAGGTGGCAGCCTGGCAACTGCTGCAGAAAGTCCAGCAGAGCCCCACTCACACTGGGCCACCCACAAAGCCGTGGCCTCTCACTCCCTCCCACCAGCCCAGCCCCGAGACTGCTGACAGGGCAGAGAAAATGGCGTCAGGCACGGCTGCAGGGGCTCTTGCTGCCTGGAGTGGTATTTATATTGATCTCAACCCAGGCACACCTGGGGAGGGCTGGCCGGCACGGTAAGGCTGCCCAGGTCAGCCAATCATCACCCCTCAGGGGCTCACAGTTGCAGAAAATGGAAATTGCTGAACCTGCCAGGTCCAAGGAACAGGTGTGGGCTCCTGAGAGTCAGGATAGACAAGGGGCTGCAGCTTTGGCTTGTTTTCTAATCATTTTATCTGGCCCATGAGTGGGAGACAACTTCAAGAAAACCCTCTCCTAATGAGAGGAACCCAGGAGTCAGGGAGAGGAGGGGTGGGTGGTGGTTGGAGACAGAGGCCTGGTGCCCCGGGTGCAGTGGAAGTCTCTGGAAGACCAGGTGGAGGGAGGCCGCACAGAGTGATGCCCAGGGTCACAGACCTGTCGCAGCTGCTGTTTGTTAGTTCAAGTCCTGCTCTGAGGTGCTCTGTGTCAGCTCTGAGCGACAGGTGAGCTGGGGGTGCTCTGCAATGAGGGCTATGTGCACAGTTCCTGTGTGCCCAGCCCTGCCACGGTACCTGCAAGGGTAGCTCTGTATCCTGGGAGGGGCCTGACCACGAGAGCCCCGTGGGCTGGGGTGGGGGTGGGGTACCTGCCCAGGTGAGCTCCATATTCTGGGATTGGTCTGACCACGAGAGCCCCATGGGCTGCTGGGGACCTGGTAAAGGATGTCAGGACAGTCAGTGAAGCCACCGAGGATATACCTCCAGCTGCTCCTAATTCCTACACCCTGCTGGTCATTCTACCAACCACCAGGACATGGTATTCTGTATTAGTCTTCAATGATGCCTTCTTTTGTATTCCATTAGTCCCAGAGTCACAAGAAATTTTGGCTTGTGAGTGGCAGGACTCAACATACAACTAAAACAATACTTCCGGGCCGTCTTGCCCCAAGGGTGCAAAAATTCCCACACCATCTTTGGGGAAAGCTTAGCTAAAGACCTAAAATTCTACCTCTGGAAAAGGAAACCCTCCTTCAGTACACAGACGACATTCTGATCGCCAGCCCTACTAAGGAGGCCTCTGAACTACCAAGCCAATAAAGGATAGAAGTTGTCCAAGAAAAAGCTCAAATATCACAGACTGCGGTGACCTGCCTGGGCTTCATTCTCACAGAAGGTCGGAGAAGCCCATCCCAGGAAAGGGAAGAAACCATTTTCAGCCTTACCCCTTTCTAAAACTAGAAGACAGCTTAGGGGTTCTTGGGGAGGCCAGGGTTTGCTGCTTCTGGATCCCTAACTACAGTCTACTAGCTGGGCCTCTATATGAAACACTGAAAGGAAAAGATGATGATCCTGTTGAATAGAATCCAGAAGTGGCCTTTCAAGAATGGAAAGAGCAGTCAATTCAGACCCTTGCCCTGGAACTCCCTAATTTAGCTAAACCCTTTGACCTTTACATTCCCGGTGAAAGGTGAATCGCCATTGGAGAATTAGTGCAAAAACTGGGACCACTTGAAATGGAACAATGCAAGAATGCCATCCAGGTAGGATAAACTACGGTCACCAAGGGGCTTGGCCAACTGCCACATCTGGCCAAGATACTGGCGGTATCTAAAAACCTGGAAATCAGCAGCCCCAAAGGTCACCTCCCTCCTAAGGGAAAAGGACCCCACGTGGTGATCCTAACCACCAACCATGCCCTGAAGTTTCAGGGTTCGCTCTGTGGGCACACCAACCTCGAGTGAGGAGGCCTTCCAACTTCAACATCCAGAGAGATAACCGGGGGCAACAGGGCACCATGACGACTCATGTGAACATCACTTGACCTGGAGTTTCTCTCATAAAACAACAAGAGTGTGTCCCAAAAGAGTAGACTACTGCTTGCAGGACATACTGCACCCAGAGGGGAGCTAATAATCTTGGCGGGGGAACCGTATATCACACTGTCACCATAGAAAAGCCTACAGACACCGTGATGATGGTGGCCAATAAGACTGGCTGCACTCCTGTTTACTTCAAAAGGCTGTTGACTCAGTGGCCATCATGGTCCTTGATCACCACTGACCCTGGACTGTCTGGGAGTTGAGCAGGCAGGGCTCTGACACCTGGTGCTGTTTGTACGTTAATTCAGGGGCCTAATTGAAGAAAGCTCAGACTACTGGTCAGAGCATCTAGGCTGGCAGAAACGGTCAGCCTAAGGTGGCTGAACAAATGTGGGGCGGGGTGAAACCGGCCCCCACAGCGTCTCTGCACATCTCTTTCCTGGACCCTTAAAGGTCATTAGAATCTATAACACTTCCAATGCTGGTGCTCAGGTGGACGAGCAGGGAGGCAGGGGGCCTGGGGACAATCAACGTCACCTGGAGGCTGCTGGGGAGAAGCTCTGACCCTCGCCCCCGGGTATGAGGGCTCCCAACTCAGCACTCAGCAGTTACAGAAGAAGGGTCTGCACCCTCAGCACTCCAAGAATGAGGAACGGGACAAAAGGCAGAGGAGGGGTTTGTCCCCAGCAAAGCCCATTAAAAATCCCTGGGAGATAAAAATAGAATCTGGGCAATAAAGTCAAGTCTAACCTTTTTTATCCTTTGTGCTTTGTCTAATTTCATGTGCTCCTAGGGTCCCGCATGCAGAGGTTCCACACCCGGCACTTCAGACCAGATTTCCTAGTGCAGAATGGCTGGGACGACACCTCAGCTCCTGGGGCCCAGTGCAGACTCCGCGATACAGAGCCTGAGCTGCAGCCAACCCGGCCCTCGAGAGCTCCGCCCCCTCCCTCCCACTGACTCTGACAGGATCTCTACACAGCAGCCCAGCCCACAGCCCAGGGGGTAGTGCATGCTCTCACCTCTCCATTCTCTGATCAAAATATAAAGTTTCCTTTGCTTGTGAACCAAACTCAGTCTCGATCTGTTGGCCCCAATGACACTGGGCAGGGGGACACTTGTTGGGGTCCACTCTGGAGGATCAGTAACAGAAATTGAGACTATTGTAACCTCAATGAACAGATGTGTGAGCCAAACTGTAGTTAACATAGAACAGTGTATAAGGCTCGGGTAAAATAAGATGTTTCTAACACTTCCATTTGATATTTCCATCACTTTATTATAAGCAAGTTCAGTGAAAAGGTTTGTCTTATTTGTCAGGTCAATATTAGAGGAATGAAGTGATTTCTTTCCAAGGATGTACATCTAATAATCTTGGTTAAAGCTTCAATCTTGTTTTAAATGCTTTTCCATTGAAAATGATACCTCTCTTTCAGCTCCCCCATTTCTGAGAAGTATAAAATCTTATAATTTATTATTACCAAAGGGGAAAGGTGGGAGGAGGGATAAATTAACAGTTTGGGATTAACACATACACACTGCTATGTATAAAATAGATCATCAACAAGGAACTACTGTATAGCACAGGGAACTACACTCAACATTTTGCAATAAGCTATAAGGGGAAATAATCTGAAAAAGAATAGATATTTTTACTGACATCATCTATCAATGACAGTTAAAGTGTAACCTAAGGGAAGCTGGTGGTGAGTGCTTCTGACCCTGAAGACTTCAATCATCTAAAGTTTGGACTCTGCCTACTTCCCAAGGCCCTTAATGAACATATGTGTAGCCGTAGCTTAAAAAATTCCCCAGTTTGGGTTTCGGGGAGACACTGATTTTGAAAAAGCCCTGATGTTCTCCTTACATGAATGGGACTCTTCCTACTGCTAAAACATGTCTGTCACACCCAGAGGATGGTATACCGTCTGATCGGGAAGAGTTTGGAAAAGGCATCTCATCTCCTCATCTCCTGGTGCTCGGGTTCACCCCTCCAGCGTCTTTACTAACAGTCTCCCCACTTGGAGATGTCAGCACTGTCAACATCCTGTTGTGTACAGTTTGGAATTTGTCCAGAGGATGAAGCGGAAGGATGAAGAACAATGAGAGACAAGTCCTAGGTGTTCAGACAGGCACATGTCACTCTAATTTCCAATCAGGAAGACGAACTGACCAAAGGCTAGGGTTGCCCATGGAAACAGTATAGGGCTTGAGGAAATCCCGCTGCTTTGTGGCCAGTTCCCATAAACACAAGTTGAACAATGGAACTCAGGGGCAGTAAAATTCACGAAACTGCAGAGTTGAAAATATCCATCACTGAAAAATGTCTTGAGGAAAGTCAGAGAAAAGGACTTGTAAGCAAGGGAGAATGGCAGGAAAGGGATCTGAGGAGGTAGAAAGGACTCGCCATTAAGCACAAGAAAAGGAGCTGAACATTGCCAACATTGCAGTTGGCCAAAAAGGGTGTATGCGTTTTTTTCTGTATATATTCAAGAAAAGGGCATACACTTTTTTAGCCAAGCAAACAGGTGGGCACTGGAAGTCAATACTACAAAAGATATCACTTCGCATCAGTCAGAAGAGCCATCCTCATAAAGCGTAAACAACAGAAATGCAGGACAGGGCAAGGAGAAGAGGGAGCCCTGTGAGACTTATAGTGGAAATGTATATTGCCAACGGCCATTCTGGAGAAGTGTATTGTGTTTACTAAAGCATCTAAAAAATGAGCTACAGAGCATAGGGCACTTGCACTCATGGGCGTATATCTTGGGAAAAACAAAAATTGAGAGGACACAGGCACCCCAATGTTTACCCCCTCTCTGTTTAAAAGATCCTCAACTAGGATATAACTTAAATGTCTCTGGAGGGAAAAAATGGATAGAGATGTGGTACTTAGGTAGAGTGGAATATTATTCAGCCTGGAAATCAATGAAATATGGCCAGTTGTAACAACTCCGGAGGAGTTACGTATGATCTTTCTAAGTGACATAATTCAAAAAGAAAAAGACACATATCATAAGATATCACTTAAAGGTGGAATCCAAAATGGCTACACATGAAATAAATTACAAAACAAAAACATAGTCAAATATGTAGAAAACACGCATAAGGCTGCTAAACGGGAAAGGTGGGGAGGGGTGAGGCATCATCCAGGAGGTTGAAATTAGCAAAGATACCATTCCAAATACCAAACTGATAATCAACAAGGCCCACACGGTAGCTAAAAGAACTGCACTCAGCACACTCAAGTCACCGGAAAAGAATATATACGACTGGTAAGAATCTGAAAAAGAATTTACTGATGTCTCTCTGTACGTGAATCAAGTGGATGTACAGCAGCAAGAAACAGAGCTTTGAAAATCAGCTGTAACCAATATAGTAATAAATTGAAAAAAATAAACGACAGAGAGACAGAGAAAACCTCTTACAACTTTTCCTCAGGGACGGTGATGCAACATGGATTGAACACATCTAGACCCACAGCAGGATGAGACATAAGGCTGGAAACTGTTTGCACTAAGAGAAATGTGAGGTTGGGTGAGGAAATGCACACCCTTTAAAGTAATACTACCTGGTACCCATTCAATGGGTCCCAAATCTGCAGGTTCAAGGGATCTTCCTACAGCTAAAACATGCATGGAAAACCCAGAGGACTGTACACCATGTGATCGGGAGATGTGTCTAAAATGCAGCTCATTTATCCTCTCCTGGTGCTCCTGTTCACCATTCCAGCCACGTTACTTAGAATCTGCCCACTTGGAGAATCAGCACATTTCAACTTCTGTTTCACACATTTTGCAAATTGTGAGGAGGATGAACGGGAAGAGGGGGAACCAATGAGAGAATAGTTGTAGGGGTTTGGACGGGCACATATCACTCTAATTTCCCATTAAGAATAAGAATTGAAAAAAGGCTCAGCCCGCCTCGCCGGAGCCAAAATAGGGCCTGAAGCAATCCTGTGGGTTTGAGGCCAGCTCACAAAAGAGCAACTTAAAAAATGGAGCTCAGGGTCACTGCAATTCACAAACCTGCAGAGTTATAAATGAAAACTAACGTCCAAAAATATGTTGAGGTAAGGCAAAGAAGAGGATCTGAATGCAAGACAGAATTGCAAGAAACAGATTTCAAGAGATAGATTGGACTCGTCTTTAAAGCACATGAAAAGCGGCAGAATTTCGACAATGATGCAGTTGGCCCAAAAGGGCGTATGCGTTTTTTCCTGATTATATCCAGGAAAAAACGCATACGCACTTTATGGGCAACGAAGCAAGCAAGCAATGCAAATGTGCACAACAAAGAAATCTCATTTCCCACCGGTCAAAAGGGCCATCCTAAAAAATTGTAAAAACCAGAAATGCAGGACAGGCCATGGAGAACAGGGAGCCTTTATACGCTGATGGGCAGTGTGTGAACTGCCGAGAGCCACTCTGGAGAAGTGTATGGTGGTTCCTAAATCATCTAAAAAACAGAGCTACAGAGCATAGGACACTTCCAATCATGGGAGTATATCTAGGGAAGTCTAAAAATCAACAAGACACAAGCACACCACAGTTTAGGGCTACTCTGTTTACAAGAACCTCAACTTCAGTACACCTTAAATATCCCAGGAAAGAGAACAATGGATAAAGAAGATGTGGTACTTATGTACAATGGAATATCTCTTCACCATGAAATCAAGGTAATAAGGCTAGTAGAAGGATAAAGAGTGGATTTACGTCCGATAATACTACTTGAAATAAGTCAAACAGAAAAAGAAACATATCATAAGATATCACTTATAGAGGGAGGGTAAATATGGCTGCACAAGAAATGAATTACAGAACAGAACAGTGTCTCACATTTAGAAAACACACTTATGTCAGCTTAAGGGGAAAGGAGAGGTGGGGTGATGCATTAAACCAGAGTTTGAAATTAGCACAGATACCGTTCAATAAACCAAATAGATATTAGACAAGATCTACACCTTGCTCAATGAACTGGCCTCAACACACCCTATACACCGCAGAGAAATATATCTGAGTAATAAGAATCTTAAAACCCATGTATTGATATATCTCCATAAGGGAATCAAGTGTGTGCAGAGTGGCACAAACACAGCAGTGAAAATGAGCTAAACCCCATTATAGAAATAAATTTTAAAAACAAAATGCAGAAACAATGAAAGAGAGAAAAATTCTTACAAAATTTGCTCAGGGGCTGTGATGCAACCTGGATTGACCACATATAAACCCACAGCTGGATAAGACATAAGGCTGCACACTTGGGGCTGAGAGGATTGGTGAGCTTTGGTGAGCAACTGCCAAAAGTTTAATGCAATACTTCATGCTACTCATTCCAAGGGTCCCAACAATCCAGGTTGAAGGGAATCTTCCTACAGCTAAACCATGCTTGGGAAACCCAGCGACTGGTATACCATATGATCGGGAAAGGTTTCTAAAACGCACCTCATTTTTCCTCTCCTGGGACTCCGGATCGACATTCCAGCCACTTTACTAACAATATCCCCACATGGAGAGTCAATGCCTTTAAGTTCTAGTATCGCACAGTCTGCAGTTAGTGCGGAGGATGAATGGGAATAGGGGGAACCAGTGAGAAACTAGCTGTAGCAGTTTCAATGGGCACATGTCAGTCTAATTTCACATCAGTAAGAAGAATAAACCAAAGGCACAGCAAGGTGCCCCAGAAGAAGAATAGGGCCTGAAGGAATCCTGTGGTTATGAGGCAAGATTACAAAAATAAGAGCAGAAAAATGGAGCTAAGGGCGACTGCAATTCAAAAACCTGCAGAGTTATAAAGGCCAACTATTTTCAAAAAATATATTGAGGTAAGGCTATGAAGAGGCATTGGAGGCAAGGCAGAATTGCAGGAAACCGATTTCAGGAGGTAGACTGGAATTGCATTTAAAGCATAGGAAAAGAGGCAGAACGTCCACAATGATGCACTTGGCCAAAAAGGGCGTATGCGTTTTTTCCTGAATATATTCAGGAAAAAACGCATACGCCCTTTTTGGCCAACCAAGCAAGCTTGCAAAGGAAATCTGCACTACAATGAAGTCTCACTTCCCACTGGTCAAAAGGGCCATCTGAAAAAAGTGTAAAATCCAGAAAGGCAGGACAGGCCATGGAGAACTGGGAGCCTTGTTATGCTGATGGGCGGGATGTAAATTGCCAACAGCCACTCGGGAGAAGTGTATGGTGTTTCCTGAAACATGTAAAAAACAAAGCAACAGAGCCTAGGGCACTTCCACTTATGGTACTATAGATTAGGGAAATTAGAATCAAAAAGACACAGCCACCCAAAAGTTTGGGACAACTCTGTTTACAAGAACCGCGTTTACGGTACAAGTTCAATATCGCAGAAAGTGGAAAATGGATAAAGAAGTTGTGGTACTTACGTACAATGCAATATCACTCAGCAATTAAATCTATGTCATCAGGCCAATATCAGCATAATGAGTGGATTCAGGTATGATGATTCTAACTGAAATAAGTCACACAGAAAAAGAAACATCATAAGATATCACTAATACACGGAATGTAAACTTGGCTACACAGGAACTGGTTTACAAAGACGAAGAGGGTCTCAAATTTAGAAAACCAACTTATGCTTGCTTAAGGGGAAAGGTGAGTTGGGGTGCTGCATAAAACCACAGATTGAAATGAGCACAGATAAAGTTCCTTAAGCCAAATATGTAATAGACAAGAGCTACTCCTTGCTCAACGAAATGGACTCAACACCCCATATTAAACACCTAAGAATGTACCTAACAAGTAAGTATCTGAAAACCTATGGATTGCTATGTCTCTGAAAGAGAATCAAGCATGTGTGCAGGGGCATAAACGCAGCAGTGATAGGATTGGAGAGGTTCGGTGAGCAAATGAAGACCCTTTGATGTCATATTGCATGGTACCCATTCCACGGGTCTCAACTCTCCAGGTTTAAGGGATTCTTCCTTCAGCTAAAACATGCATGTGGAACCCAGAGTATGATCAACCGTGTGATCGGGAGACATGTTGAAATATGTCTCAGTTCTCGTCCCCTGGTACTCGGGTGCAACATTCCAGACGCTTTATTAACACTCTCCCGACTTGGAGAATCAGTGCCTTTAACCTCCTGTTTGGCCCAGTTTGCAATTTCTGCGGAAGATGAACAGGAATATGGAGAACCAATGAGAGACTAGCTGGAGGTGTCTGGACGGGCAAATTTAACTCTCATTTCCCACCAGGAAGAGGAATTAACCAAAGGCTCAGCGTGCCGTGGTGGAACTAGATTAGGGCCTGAAGCAATCCTGCGGTGTTGCGGCCAGCTCACAAGAAAGCGAGTTGAAGAAAGGAGCTCAGGGGCACTGTAATTCACAAACCTGCAGAGTTATAAATGACAGCTATCGTCCAAAAATATACTGAAGTAAGGCTGCCAAGAGGACTTGAAAGCGGGGCAGAATTGCAGGAAACCAATTTCAGGAGGTGGACTGGAATTGCATTTAAAGCATAGGAAAAGAGGCAGAACGTCCACAATGATGCACTTGGCCAAAAAGGGCGTATGCGTTTTTTCCTGAATATATTCAGGAAAAAACGCATACGCCCTTTTTGGCCAACCAAGCAAGCCTGCAAAGGAAATCTGCACTACAATGAAGTCTCACTTCCCCCCGGTCAAAAGGGCCATCTGAAAAAAGTGTAAAATCCAGAAAGGCAGGACAGGCCATGGAGAACTGGGAGCCTTGTTATGCTGATGGGCAGGATGTAAATTGCCAACAGCCACTCGGGAGAAGTGTATGGTGTTTCCTGAAACATCTAAAAAACAAAGCAACAGAGCCTAGGGCACTTCCACTTATGGTCCTATAGCTTAGGGAAATTAAAATCAAAAAGACACAGCCACCCCAAAGTTTTGGATGGCTCTGTTTACAAGAACCTAGTTTACGGTACAAGTTCAATATCGCAGAAAGTGAAAAATGGACAAAGAAGTTGTGGTACTTACGTACAATGCAATATCACTCAGCAATGAAATCTATGTCATCAGGCCCGTAGCAGCATAATGAGTGGATTCAGGTATGATGATTCTAACTGAAATAAGTCACACAGAAATAGAAACATCATAAGATATCACTAATACACTGAATGTAAACTTGGCTACACAGGAACTCAATTACAAAACAGAACAGGGTCTCAAATTTAGAAAACCAACTTATGCTTGCTTAAGGGGAAAGGTGAGTTGGGGTGCTGCATAAAACCAGAGATTGACATGAGCACAGAAAAAGTTCCTTAAGCCAAACATGTAATAGACAAGAGCTACTCCTTGCTCAAGGAAATGGACTCAACACCCCCTATTAAATGCCTAAGAATGTACCTGACTAGTAAGTATCTTAAAACCTATGGATTGCTATGTCTCCGAAAGAGAATCAAGCATGTGTACAGGGGCATAAACGCCGCAGTCATAGGATTGGAGACATTCGGTGAGCCAATGAAGACCCTTTGAAGTCATATTGCATGGTACCCATTCCACGGGTCTCAACTCTCCAGGTTTAAGGGATTCTTCCTTCAGCTAAAACATGCATGTGGAACCCAGAGTATGATCCACCGTGTGATCGGGAGACGTGTTCCAATATGTCTCAGTTCTCGTTCCCTGGTACTCGGGTGCAACATTCCAGAGGCTTTACTAACACGCTCCCGACTTGGAGAGTCAGTGCCTTTAACCTCCTGTTTGGCCCAGTTTGCAATTTCTGCGGAAGATGAACAGGAATAGGGAGAACCAATGAGAGACCAGCTGGAGGTGTCTGGACTGGCAAAATTAACTCTCATTTCCCACCAGGAAGAGGAATTAACCAAAGGCTCAGTGTGCCGTGCCGGAACCAGATTAGGGCCTGAAGCAATCCTGCGGTGTTGTGGCCATCTCACAAGAAAGCGAGTTGAAAAAAGGAGCTCAGGGGCACTGTAATTCACAAACCTGCAGAGTTATAAATGACAGCTATCGTCCAAAAATATACTGAAGTAAGCCTGCCAAGACGACTTGAAAGCACGGCAGAATTTCAGGAAACCGATTTCAGGAGGTAGACTGGAATTGCATTTAAAGCATAGGAAAAGAGGCAGAACGTCGACAATGATGCACTTGGCCATAAAGGGCGTATGCGTTTTTTCCTGAATATATTCAGGAAAAAATGCATACGCACTTTTTGGCCAACCATGCAAGCTTGCAAAGGAAATCTGCACTACAATGAAGTCTCACTTCCCCCGGGTCAAAAGGGCCATCTGTAAAAAGTGTAAAATCCAGAAAGGCAGGACAGGCCATGGAGAACTGGGAGCCTTGTTATGCTGATGGGCGGGATGTAAATTGCCAACAGCCACTCGGGAGAAGTGTATGGTGTTTCCTGAAACATCTAAAAAACAAAGCAACAGAGCCTAGGGCACTTCCACTTATGGTCCTATAGCTTAGGGAAATTAAAATAAAAAAGACACAGCCACCCCAAAGTTTGGGATGGCTCTGTTTACAAGAACCTCGTTTACGGTACCTGTTCAATATCGCAGAAAGTGAAAAATGGATAAAGAAATTGTGGTACTTACGTACAATGTAATATCACTCAGCAATGAAATCTATGTCATCTGGCCCATAGCAGCATAATGAGTGGATTCAGGTATGATGATTCTAACTGAAATAAGTCACACAGAAAAAGAAACATCATAAGATATCACTAATACACGGAATGTAAACTTGGCTACACAGGAACTGGATTACAAAACAGAAGAGGGTCTCAAATTTAGAAAACCTACTTATGCTTGTTTAAGGGGAAAGGTGAGTTGGGGTGCTGCATAAAACAGAGATTGAAATGAGCACAGATAAAGTTCCTTAAGCCAAATATGGAATAGACAAGAGCTACTCCTTGCTCAACGAAATGGACTCAAAACCCCATATTAAACGCCTAATAATGTACCTGACAGTAAGTATCTTAAAACCTATGGATTGCTATGTCTCTGAAAGAGAATCAAGCGTGAGTACCGGGGCATAAACGCAGCAGTGATAGGATTGGAGAGGTTCGGTGTGCAAATGAAGACCCTTTGAAGTCATATTGCATGGTACCCATTCCACGGGTCTCAACTCTCCAGGATTAAGGGATTCTTCCTTCAGCTAAAACATGCATGTGGATCCCGGAGTATGATCAACCATGTGATCGGGAGACGGGTTCAAATATGTCTCAGTTCTTGTCCCCTGGTACTCGGGTGCAACATTCCACATGGTTTACTAAGACTCTCCCGACTTGGAGAGTCAGTGCCTTTAACCTCCTGTTTGGCTCAGTTTGCAATTTGTGCGGAAGATGAACAGGGATAGGGAGGACCAATGAGACACTAGCTGGAGGTGTCTGGACGGGCAAATTTAACTCTCATTTCCCACCAGGAAGAGGAATTAACCAAAGGCTCAGCGTGCCGTGCCGGAACCAGATTAGGGCCTGAAGCAATCCTGCGGTGTTGCGGCCAGCTCACAAGAAAGCGAGTTGAAGAAAGGAGCTCAGGGGCACTGTAATTCACAAACCTGCAGAGTTATAAATGACAGCTATCGTCCAAAAATATACTGAAGTAAGGCTGCCAAGAGGACTTGAAAGCTTGGCAGAATTGCAGGAAACCGATTTCAGGAGGTAGACTGGAATTGCATTTAAAGCATAGGAAAAGAGGCAGAACGTCGACAATGATGCACTTGGCCAAAAAGGGCGTATGCGTTTTTTCCTGAATATATTCAGGAAAAAACGCATACGCCCTTTTTGGCCAACCAAGCAAGCTTGCAAAGGAAATCTGCACTACAATGAAGTCTCACTTCCCCCCGGTCAAAGGGGCCATGTGAAAAAAGTGTAAAATCCAGAAAGGCAGGACAGGCCATGGAGAACTGGGAGCCTTGTTATGCTGATGGGCGGGATGTAAATTGCCAACAGCCACTGGGGAGAAGTGTATGGTGTTTCCTGAAACATCTAAAAAACAAAGCAACAGAGCCTAGGGCACTTCCACTTATGGTCCTATAGCTTAGGGAAATTAAAATCAAAAAGACACAGCCACCCCAAAGTTTGGGACGGCTCTGTTTACAAGAACCTCGTTTACGGTACAAGTTCAATATCGCAGAAAGTGAAAAATGGATAAAGAAGTTGTGGTACTTACGTACAATGCAATATCACTCAGCAATGAAATCTATGTCATCAGGCCCCTAGCAGCATAGAGTGGATTCAGGTATGATAATTCTAACTGAAATAAGTCACACAGAAAAAGAAACATCATAAGATATCACTAATACATGGAATGTAAACTTGGCTACACAGGAACTGGATTACAAAACACAACAGGGTCTCAAATTTAGAAAACCAACTTATGCTTGCTTAAGGGGAAAGGTGAGTTGGGGTGCTGCATAAAACCAGAGATTGAAATGAGCACAGATAAAGTTCCTTAAGCCAAATATGGAATAGACAAGAGCTACTCTTTGCTCAAAGAAATGGACTCAAAACACCATATTAAACGCCTAATAATGTACCTGACAGTAAGTATCTTAATACCTATGGATTGCTATGTCTCTGAAAAAGAATCAAGCGTGAGAACAGGGGCATAAACGCAGCAGTGATAGGATTGGAGAGGTTCGGTGAGCAAATGAAGACCCTATGAAGTCATATTGCATGGTACCCATTCCACGGGTCTCAACTCTCCAGGTTTAAGGGATTCTTCCTTCAGCTAAACATGCATTTGGAACCCAGACTATGATCAACCATGTGATCGTGAGTCATATTCAAATATGTCTCAGTTCTCATCCCCTGGTACTCGGGTGCAACATTCTAGACACTTTACTAACACTCTCCAGACTTGGAGAGTCAGTGCCTTTAACCTCCTCTTTGGCCCAGTTTGCAAATTCCGCGGATGATGAACAGGAATAGGGAGAACCAATGAGAGACTAGCTGGAGGTGTCTGGACGGGCAAATTTAACTCTCATTTCCCACCAGGAAGAGGAATTAAGCAAAGGCTCAGCGTTCCGTGCCGGAACCAGATTAGGGCCTGAAGCAATCCTGCGGTGTTGCGGCCAGCTCACAAGAAAGCGAGTTGAAGAAAGGAGCTCAGGGGCACTGTAATTCACAAATCTGCAGAGTTATAAATGACAGCTATCGTCCAAAAATATACTGAAGTAAGGTTTCCAAGAGGACTTGAAAGCGGGGCAGAATTGCAGGAAACCGATTTCAGGAGGTAGACTGGAATTGCATTTAAAGCATAGGAAAAGAGGCAGAACGTCGACAATGATGCACTAGGCCAAAAAGGGCATATGCGTTTTTTCCTGAATATATTCAGGAAAAAAAGCATACGCACTTTTTGGCCAACCAAGCAAGCTTTCAAAGGAAATCTGCACTACAATGAAGTCTCATTCCCCCGGGTCAAAAGGGCCATCTGTAAAAAGTGTAAAATCCAGAAAGGCAGGACAGGCCATGGAGAACTGGGAGCCTTGTTATGCTGATGTTCAGGATGTAAATTTCCAACAGCCACTCGGGATAATTGTATGGTGTTTCCTGAAACATCTAAAAAACAAAGCAACAGAGCCTAGGGCTCTTCCACTTATGGTCCTACAGCTTAGGGAAATTAAAATCAAAAAGACACAGCCACCCAAATGTTTGGGACGGCTCTGTTTATAAGAACCTCGTTTACAGTACAAGTTCAATATCGCAGAAAGTGAAAAATGGATAAAGAAGTTGTGGTACTTACGTACAATGCAATATCACTCAGCAATGAAATCTATGTCATCAGGCCCGTAGCAGCATAATGAGTGGATTCAGGTATGATGATTCTAACTGAAATAAGTCACACAGAAAATGAAACATCATAAGATATCACTAATACACGGAATGTAAACTTGGCTACACAGGAACTGGATTACAAAACAGAACAGGGTCTCAAATTTAGAAAACCAACTTATGCTTGCTTAAGGGGAAAGGTGAGTTGGGGTGCTGCATAAAACCAGAGATTGAAATGAGCACAGATAATGTTCCTTAAGCCAAATATGCAATAGACAAGAGCTACTCCTGGCTCAACGAAATGGACTCAAAACCCCATATTAAATGCCTAATAATGTACCTGACTGTAAGTATCTTAAAACCTATGGATTGCTATGTCTCTGAAAGAGAATCAAGCGTGAGAACAGGGGCATAAACGCAGCAGTGATAGGATTTGAGAGGTTCGGTGAGCAAATGAAGACCCTTTGAAGTCATATTGCATGGTACCCATTCCACGGGTCTCAACTCTCCAGCTTTAAGGGATTCTTCCTTCAGCTAAAGCATGCATGTGGAACCCAGATTATGATCAATCATGTTATCGGGAGACGTGTTCCAATATGTCTCAGTTCTCGTCCCCTGGTACTCGGGTGCAACATTGCAGATGCTTTACTAACACTCTCCCGACTTGGAGAGATAGTGCCTTTAACCTCCTGTTTGGCCCAGTTTGCAATTTCTGCGGAAGATGAACAGGAATAGGGAGAACCAATGAGAGACTAGCTGGAGGTGTCTGGATGGGCAAATTTAACTCTCATTTCCCACCAAGAAGAGGAATTAACCAAAGGCTCAGCGTGTCGTGCCGGAACCAGATTAGGGCCTGAAGCAATCCTGCGGTGTTGCGGCCAGCTCACAAGAAAGCGAGTTGAAGAAAGGAGCTCAGGGGCACTGTAATTCACAAACCTGCAGAGTTATAAATGACAGCTATCATCCAAAAATATACTGAAGTAAGCCTGCCAAGAGGACTTGAAAGCGGGGCAGAATTGCAGGAAACCGATTTCAGGAGGTAGACTGGAATTGCATTTAAAGCATAGGAAAAGAGGCAGAACGTCGACAATGATGCACTTGGCCAAAAAGGGCGTATGCGTTTTTTCCTGAATATATTCAGGAAAAAACGCATACGCACTTTTTGGCCAACCAAGCAAGCTTGCAAAGGAAATCTGCACTACATTGAAGTCTCACTTCCCTCCCGGTCAAAAGGACCATCTGAAAAAAGTGTAAAATCCAGAAAGGCAGGACAGGCCATGGAGAACTGGGAGCCTTGTTATGCTGATGGGCGGGATGTAAATTGCCAACAGTCACTGGGGAGAAGTGTATGGTGTTTCCTGAAACATCTAAAAAACAAAGCAACAGAGCCTAGGGCACTTCCACTTATTGTCATATAGCTTAGGGAAATTAAAATCAAAAAGACACAGCCACCCCAAAGTTTGGGACGGCTCTGTTTACAAGAACCTCGTTTACGGTACAAGTTCAATATCGCAGAAAGCGAAAAATGGATAAAGAAGTTGTGGTACTTACGTACAATGCAATATCACTCAGCAATGAAATCTATGTCATCATTCCCGTAGCAGCATAATGAGTGGATTCAGGTATGATGATTCTAACTGAAATAAGTCACACAGAAAAAGAAACGTCATAAGATATCACTAATACACGGAATGTAAACTTGGCGACACAGGCACTGAATTACAAAACACAACAGGGTCTCAAATTTAGAAAACCAACTTATGCTTGCTTAAGGGGAAAGGTGAGTTGGGGTGCTGCAAAAACCAGAGATTGAAATGAGCACAGATAAAGTTCCTTAAGCCAAATATGTAATATACAAGAGCTACTCCTTGCTCAATGAAATGGACTCAACACCCCATATTAAACGCCTAAGAATGTACCTGACTAGTAAGTATCTTAAAACCTATGAATTGCTATGTCTCCGAAAGAGAACCAAGCGAGTGTACAGGGGCATAAACGCAGCAGTGATAGGATTGCAGAGGTTCGGTGAGCAAATGAAGACCCTTTGAAGTCACATTGCATGGTACCCATTCCACGGGTGTCAACTCTCCAGGTTTAAGGGATTCTTCCTTCAGCTAAAACATGCATGTGGAACCCAGAGTATGATCAACCGTGTGATTGGGAGACTTGTTCAAATATGACTCAGTTCTCATACCCTGTTACTCGGGTGCAACATTCCAAACGCTTTATTAACACTCTCCCGAATTGGAAAGTCAGTGCCTTTAATCTCCTGTTTGGCCCAGTTTGCAATTTCTGCGGAAGATGAACAGGAATAGGGAGAAGCAATGAGAGACTAGCTGGAGGTGTCTGGACGGGCAAATTTAACTCTCATTTCCCACCAGGAAGAGGAATTAACTGAAGGCTCAGCATGCCGTGCCGGAACCAGATTAGGGCCTGAAGCAATCCTGCGGTGTTGCGGCCAGCTCACAAGAAAGCGAGTTGAAGATAGGAGCTCAGTGGCACTGTAATTCACAAACCTGCAGAGTTATAAATGACAGCTATCATCCAAAAATATACTGAAGTAACGCTGCCAAGAGGACTTGAAAGCGGGGCAGAATTGCAGGAAACCGATTTCAGAAGGTAGACTGGAATTGCATTTAAAGCATAGGAAAAGAGGCAGAACGTCGACAATGATGCACTTGGCCATAAAGGGCGTATGCGTTTTTTCCTGAATATATACAGGAAAAAACGCATACGCCCTTTTTGGCCAACCAAGCAAGCTTGCAAAGGTAATCTGCACTACATTGAAGTCTCACTTCCCACCTGGTCAAAAGGATCATCTGAAAAAAGTGTAAAATCCAGAAAGGCAGGAAAGGCAATGGAGAACTGGGAGCCTTGCTATGCTGTTGGGCGGGATGTAAATTGCCAACAGCCACTTGGGAGAAGTGTATGGTGTTTCCTGAAACATCTAAAAAACAAAGCAACAGAGCCTAGGGCACTTACACTTATGGTCCTATAGCTTAGGGAAATTAAAATCAAAAACACACAGCCACCCCAAATTTTGGGACGGCTCTGTTTACAAGAACCTCGTTTATGGTACAAGTTCAATATCACAGAAAGTGAAAAATGGATAAAGAAGTTGTGGTACTTACATACAATGCAATATCACTCAGCAATGAAATCTATGTCATCAGGCCTGTAGCATAAAATGACTGGGTTCAGGTATGATGATTCTAACTGAAATAAGTCACACAGAAAAAGAAACATCATAAGATATCACTAATACACGGAATGTAAACTTGGCTACACAGGAACTGGATTACAAAACAGAACAGGGTCTCAAATTTAGAAAACCAACTTATACTTGTTTAAGGGAAAAGGTGAGTTGGGGTGCTGCATAAAACCAGAGATTGAAATGAGCACAGATAATGTTCCTTAAGCCAAATATGGAATAGACAAGAGCTACTCCTTGCTCAACGAAATGGACTCAACACCCCATATTAAACGCCTAAGAATGTACCTGACTAGTAAGTATCTTAAAATCTATGGATTGCTATGTCTCCAAAAAAGAATCAAGCGTGTGTACAGGGGCATAAATGCAGCAGTGATAGGATTGGAGAGGTTCGGTGAGCAAATGAATACCCTTTGAAGTCATATTGCATGGTACCCATTCCACGGGTCTCAACGCTCCAGCTTTAAGGGATTCTTCCTTCAGCTGAAACATGCATGTGGAACCCAGAGTATGATCAATCATGTGATCGGGAGACGTGTTGAAATATGTCTCAGTTCTCGTCCCCTGGTACTCGGGTGCAACATTGCAGATGCTTTACTAACACTCTCCCGACTTGGAGAGATAGTGCCTTTAACCTCCTGTTTGGCCCAGTTTGCAATTTCTGCGGAAGATGAACAGGAATAGGGAGAACCAATGAGAGACTAGCTGGAGGTGTCTGGATGGGCAAATTTAACTCTCATTTCCCACCAAGAAGAGGAATTAACCAAAGGCTCAGCGTGTCGTGCCGGAACCAGATTAGGGCCTGAAGCAATCCTGCGGTGTTGCGGCCAGCTCACAAGAAAGCGAGTTGAAGAAAGGAGCTCAGGGGCACTGTAATTCACAAACCTGCAGAGTTATAAATGACAGCTATCGTCCAAAAATACACTGAAGTAAGGCTGCCAAGAGGACTTGAAAGCGGGGCAGAATTGCAGGAAACCGATTTCAGGAGGTAGACTGGAATTGCATTTAAAGCATAGGAAAAGAAGCAGAACGTCGACAATGATGCACTTGGCCAAAAAGGGCGTATGCGTTTTTTCCTGAATATATTCAGGAAAAAACGCATACGCCCTTTTTGGCCAACCAAGCAAGCTTGCAAAGGAAATCTGCACTACAATGAAGTCTCACTTCCCCCCGGTCAAAAGGGCCATCTGAAAAAAGTGTAAAATCCAGAAAGGCAGAACAGGCCATGGAGAACTGGGAGCCTTGTTATGCTGATGGGCGGGATGTAAATTGCCAACAGCCACTCGGGAGAAGTGTATGGTGTTTCCTGAAACATCTAAAAAACAAAGCAACAGAGCCTAGGGCACTTACACTTATGGTCCTATAGCTTAGGGAAATTAAAATCAAAAAGACACAGCCACCCCAAAGTTTGGGACCTCTCTGTTTACAAGAACCTCATTTACGGTAGAAGTTCAATATCGCAGAAAGTGAAAAATGGATAAAGAAGTTGTGGTACTTACGTACAATGCAATATCACTCAGCAATGAAATCTATGTCATCAGGCCCGTAGCAGCATAGACTGGATTCAGGTATGATGATTCTCACTGAAATAAGTCACACAGAAAAAGAAACATCATAAGATATCACTAATACACGGAATGTAAACTTGGCTACACAGGAACTGGATTACAAAACAGAAGAGGGTCTCAAATTTAGAAAACCAACTTATGCTTGCTTAAGGGGAAAGGTGAGTTGGGGTGCTACATAAAACCAGAGATTGAAATGAGCACAGATAAAGTTCCTTAAGCCAAATATGGAATAGACAAGAGCTACTCCTTGCTCAACGAAATGGACTCAACACCCCATATTAAACGCCTAAAAATGTACCTGACTAGTAAGTATCTTAAAACCTATGGATTGCTATGTCTCCGAAAGAGAATCAAGCGTGTGTACAGGGGCATAAACGCAGCAGTGATAGGATTGGAGAGGTTCGGTGAGCAAATGAAGACCCTTTGAAGTCATATTGCATGGTACCCATTCCACGGGTCTCAACTCTCCAGCTTTAAGGGATTCTTCCTTCAGCTAAAGCATGCATGTGGAACCCAGAGTATGATCAATCATGTGATCGGGAGACGTGTTGAAATATGTCTCAGTTCTCGTCCCCTGGTACTCGGGTGCAACATTGCAGATGCTTTACTAACACTCTCCCGACTTGGAGAGATAGTGCCTTTAACCTCCTGTTTGGCCCAGTTTGCAATTTCTGCGGAAGATGAACAGGAATAGGGAAAACCAATGAGAGACTAGCTGGAGGTGTCTGGATGGGCAAATTTAACTCTCATTTCCCACCAGGAAGAGCAATTAACCAAAGGCTCAGCGTGTCGTGCCGGAACGAGATTAGGGCCTGAAGCAATCCTGCGGTGTTGCGGCCAGCTCACAAGAAAGCGAGTTGAAGAAAGGAGCTCAGGGGCACTGTAATTCACAAACCTGCAGAGTTATAAATGACAGCTATCGTCCAAAAATATACTGAAGTAAGCCTGCCAAGAGGACTTGAAAGTGGGGCAGAATTGCAGGAAACCGATTTCAGAAGGTAGACTGGAATTGCATTTAAAGCATAGGAAAAGAGGCAGAACGTCCACAATGATGCACTTGGCCAAAAAGGGCGTATGCGATTTTTCCTGAATATATTCAGGAAAAAACGCATACGCACTTTTTGGCCAACCAAGCAAGCTTGCAAAGGAAATCTGCACTACATTGAAGTCTCACTTCCCTCCCGGTCAAAAGGACCATCTGAAAAAAGTGTAAAATCCAGAAAGACAGGACAGGCCATGGAGAACTGGGAGCCTTGTTATGCTGATGGGCGGGATGTAAATTGCCAACAGTCACTGGGGAGAAGTGCATGGTGTTTCCTGAAACATCTAAAAAACAAAGCAACAGAGCCTAGGGCACTTCCACTTATTGTCATATAGCTTAGGGAAATTAAAATCAAAAAGACACAGCCACCCCAAAGTTTGGGACGGCTCTGTTTACAAGAACCTCGTTTACGGTACAAGTTCAATATCGCAGAAAGCGAAAAATGGATAAAGAAGCTGTGGTACTTACGTACAATGCAATATCACTCAGCAATGAAATCTATGTCATCAGGCCCATAGCAGCATAATGAGTGGATTCAGGTATGATGATTCTAACTGAAATAAGTCACACAGAAAAAGAAACGTCATAAGATATCACTAATACACGGAATGTAAACTTGGCGACACAGGCACTGAATTACAAAACACAACAGGGTCTCAAATTTAGAAAACCAACTTATGCTTGCTTAAGGGGAAAGGTGAGTTGGGGTGCTGCATAAAACCAGAGATTGAAATGAGCACAGATAAAGTTCCTTAAGCCAAATATGTAATATACAAGAGCTACTCCTTGCTCAACGAAATGGACTCAACACCCCATATTAAACGCCTAAGAATGTACCTGACTAGTAAGTATCTTAAAACCTATGGATTGCTATGTCTCCGAAAGAGAACCAAGCGTGTGTACAGGGACATAAACGCAGCAGTGATAGGATTGGAGAGGTTCGGTGAGCAAATGAAGACCCTTTGAAGTCATATTGCATGGTACCCATTCCACGGGTCTCAACTCTCCACGTTTAAGGGATTCTTCCTTCAGCTAAAGCATGCATGTGGAACACAGAGTATGATCAACCGTGTGATCGGGAGACGTGTTCCAATATGTCTCAGTTCTCGTCCCCTGGTACTCGGGTGCAACATTCCAGACGCTTTACTAACACTCTTCCGACTTGGAGAGTCAGTGCCTTTAACCTCCTGTTTGGCCCAGTTTGCAATTTCTGCGGAAGATGAACAGGAATAGGGAGAACCAATGAGAGACTAGCTGGAGGTGTCTGGACGGGCAAATTTAACTCTCATTTCCCACCAGGAAGAGGAATTAACCAAAGGCTCAGTGTGCCGTGCCGGAACCAGATTAGGGCCTGAAGCAATCCTGCGGTGTTGCGGCCAGCTCACAAGAAAGCGAGTTGAAGAAAGGAGCTCAGGGGCACTGTAATTCACAAACCTGCAGAGTTATAAATGACAGCTATCGTCCAAAAATATACTGAAGTAAGGCTGCCAAGAGGACTTGAAAGCTGGGCAGAATTGCAGGAAACCGATTTCAGGAGGTAGACTGGAATTGCATTTAAAGCATAGGAAAAGAGGCAGAACGTCCACAATGATGCACTTGGCCAAAAAGGGCGTATGCGTTGTTTCCTGAATATATTCAGGAAACAACGCATACGCCCTTTTTGGCCAACCAAGCAAGCTTGCAAAGGAAATCTGCACTACAATGAAGTCTCACTTCCCCCGGTCAAAAGGGCCATCTGAAAAAAGTGTAAAATCCAGAAAGGCAGGACAGGCCATGGAGAACTGGGAGCCTTGTTATGCTGACGGGCGGGATGTAAATTGCCAACAGCCACTCGGGAGAAGTGTATGGTGTTTCCTGAAACATCTAAAAAACAAAGCAACAGAGCCTAGGGCACTTCCACTTATAGTCCTATAGCTTAGGGAAATTAAAACCAAAAAGACACAGCCACCCCAAAGTATGGGATGGCTCTGTTTACAAGAACCTCGTTTATGGTACAAGTTCAATATCGCAGAAATTGAAAAATGGATAAAGAAGTTGTAGTACTTACGTACAATGCAATATCACTCAGCAATGAAATCTATGTCATCAGGCCCGTAGCAGCATAGAGTGGATTCAGGTATGATGATTCTAACTGAAATAAGTCACACAGAAAAAGAAACATCATAAGATATCACTAATACATGGAATGTAAACTTGGCTACCCAGGAACTGGATTACAAAACAGAAGAGGGTCTCAAATTTAGAAACCCAACTTATGCTTGCTTAAGGGGAAAGGTGAGTTGGGGTGCTGCATAAAACCAGAGATTGAAATGAGCACAGATAAAGTTCCTTAAGCCAAATATGGAATAGACAAGAGCTACTCCTTGCTCAACGAAATGGACTCAAAACACCATATTAAATGCCTAATAATGTACCTGACTAGTAAGTATGTTAAAACCTATGGATTGCTATGTCTCTGAAAGAGAATCAAGCGTGAGTACTGGGACATAAACGCAGCAGTGATAGGATTGGAGAGGTTCGGTGAGCAAATGAAGACCCTTTGAAGTCATATTGCATGGTACCCATTCCACGGGTCTCAACTCTCCAGGTTTAAGGGATTCTTCCTTCAGCTGAAATATGCATGTGAAACCCAGAGTATGATCAACCGTGTGATCGGAAGACGTGTTCAAATATGTCTCAGTTCGCCTCCCCTGGTACTCGGGTGTAACATTCCACACGCTTTAGTAACACACTCCCGATTTGGAGAGTCAGTGCCTTTAACCTCCTGTTTGGCCCAGTTTGCAATTTCCGCGGAAGATGAACAGGAATAGGGAGAACCAATGAGAGACTAGCTGGAGGTGTCTGGACGGGCAAATTTAACTCTCATTTCCCACCAGGAAGAGGAATTAAGCAAAGGCTCAGCGTTCCGTGCCGGAACCAGATTAGGGCCTGAAGCAATCCTGCGGTGTTGCGGCCAGCTCACAAGAAAGCGAGTTGAAGAAAGGAGCTCAGGGGCACTGTAATTCACAAACCTGCAGAGTTATAAATGACAGCTATCGTCCAAAAATATACTGAAGTAAGGCTGCCAAGAGGACTTGAAATCGGGGCAAAATTGCAGGAAACCGATTTCAGGAGGTAGACTGGAATTGCATTTAAAGCATAGGGAAAGAGGCAGAACGTCGACAATGATGCACTAGGCCAAAAAGGGCATATGCGTTTTTTCCTGAATATATTCAGGAAAAACAGTATACGCACTTTTTGGCCAAGCAAGCAAGCTTGCAAAGGAAATCTGCACTACAATGAAGTCTCACTTCCCCCGGGTCAAAAGGCCCATCTGTAAAAAGTGTAAAATCCAGAAAGGCAGGACAGGCCATGGAGAACTGGGAGCCTTGTTATGCTGATGTTCAGGATGTAAATTTCCAACAGCCACTCGGGATAATTTTATGGTGTTTCCTGAAACATCTAAAAAACAAAGCAACAGAGCCTAGAGCACTTCCACTTATGGTCCTACAGCTTAGGGAAATTAAAATCAAAAAGACACAGCCACCCAAAAGTTTGGGACGGCTCTGTTTATAAGAACCTCGTTTACAGTACAAGTTCAATATCGCAGAAAGTGAAAAATGGATAAAGAAGTTGTGGTACTTACGTACAATGCAATATCACTCAGCAATGAAATCTATGTCATCAGGCCCGTAGCAGCATAATGAGTGGATTCAGGTATGATGATTCTAACTGAAATAAGTCACACAGAAAATGAAACATCATAAGATATCACTAATACACGGAATGTAAACTTGGCTACACAGGAACTGGATTACAAAACAGAACAGGGTCTCAAATGTAGAAAACCAACTTATGCTTGCTGAAGGGGAAAGGTGAGTTGGGGTGCTGCAAAAAACCAGAGATTGAAATGAGGACAGATAAGGTTCCTTAAGTCAAATATGTAATAGACAAGAGCTACTCCTTGCTCAACGAAATGGACTCAAAACCCCATATTAAACGCCTAATAATGTAGCTGACTAGTAAGTATCTTAAAACCTATGGATTGCTATGTCTCTGAAAGAGAATCAAGCGTGAGAACAGGGGCATAAACGCAGCAGTGATAGGATTGGAGAGGTTCGGTGAGCAAATGAAGACCCTTTGAAGTCATATTGCATGGTACCCATTCCACGGGTCTCAACTCTCCAGGTTTAAGGGATTCTTCCTTCAGCTAAACATGCATTTGGAACCCAGACTATGATCAACCGTGTGATCGTGAGTCATGTTCAAATATGTCTCAGTTCTCATCCCCTGGTACTCGGGTGCAACATTCTAGACACTTTACTAACAATCTCCCGACTTGGAGAGTCAGTGCCTTTAACCTCCTGTTTGGCCCAGTTTGCAAATTCCGCGGATGATGAACAGGAATAGAGAGAACCAATGAGAGACTAGCTGGAGGTGTCTGGACGGGCAAATTTAACTCTCATTTCCCACCAGGAAGAGGAATTAACCGAAGCCTCAGCGTGCCGTGCCGGAACCAGATTAGGGCCTGAAGCAATCCTGCGGTGTTGCGGCCAGCTCACAAGAAAGCGAGCTGAAGAAAGGAGCTCAGGGGCACTGTAATTCACAAACCTGCAGAGTTATAAATGACAGCTATCGTCCAAAAATATACTGAAGTAAGGCTGCCAAGAGGACTTGAAAGCGGGGCAGAATTGCAGGAAACCGATTTCAGGAGTTAGACTGGAATTGCATTTAAAGCATAGGAAAAGAGGCAGAACGTCGACAATGATGCACTTGGCCAAAAAGGGCGTATGCGTTTTTTCCTGAATATATTCAGGAAAAAACGCATACGCCCTTTTTGGCCAACCAAGCAAGCTTGCAAAGGAAATCTGCACTACAATGAAGTCTCACTTCCCCCGGGTCAAAAGGGCCATCTGTAAAAAGTGTAAAATCCAGAAAGGCAGGACAGGCCATGGAGAACTGGGAGCCTTGTTATGCTGATGGGCGGGATGTAAATTGCCAACAGCCACTCGGGAGAAGTGTATGGTGTTTCCTGAAACATCTAAAAAACAAAGCAACAGAGCCTAGGGCACTTCCACTTATGGTCCTATAGCTTAGGGAAATTAAAATCAAAAAGCAGAACCACCCAAAAGTTTTGGACGGCTCTGTTTACAAGAACCTCGTTTACGGTACAAGTTCAATATCGCAGAAAGTGAAAAATGGATAAAGAAGTTGTGGTACTTACGTACAATGCAATATCACTCAGCAATGAAATCTATGTCATCAGGCCCGTAGCAGCATAATGAGTGGATTCAGGCATGATGATTCTAACTACAATATGTAACACAGAAAAAGAAACGTCTTAAGATATCACCAATACACGGAATGTAAACTTGGCTACACAGGAACTGAATTACAAAACAGAACATGGTCTCAAATTTAGAAAACCAACTTATGCTTGCTTAAGTGGAAAGGTGAGTTGGGGTGCTGCATAAAACCAGAGATTGAAATGAGCACAGATAAATTTCCTTAAGCCAAATATGGAATAGACAAGAGCTACTCCTTGATCAACGAAATGGACTCAAAACCACATATTAAACGCCTAATAATGTACCTGACTAGTAAGTATCTTAAAACTTATGGATTGCTATGTTTCTGAAAGAGAATCAAGCGTGAGTACCGGGGCATAAACGCAGCAGTGATAGGATTGGAGAGGTTCGGTGAGCAAATGAAGACCCTTTGAAGTCATATTGCATGGTACCCATTCCACGGGTCTCAACTCTCCAGGTTTAAGGGATTCTTCCTTCAGCTAAAACATGCATGTGGAACCCAGAGTATGATCAACCATGTGATCGGGAGACGTGTTCAAATATGTCTCAGTTCTCATCCCCTGGTACTCGGGTGCAACATTCCAGATGCTTTACTAACACTCTGCCGACTTGGAGAGTCAGTGCCTTTAACCTCCTGTTTGGCCCAGTTTGCAAATTCTGCGGAAGATGAACAGGAATAGGGAGAACCAATGAGAGACTAGCTGGAGGTGTCTGGACGGGCAAATTTAACTCTCATTTCCCACCAGGAAGAGGAATTAAGCAAAGGCTCAGCGTGCCGTGCCGGACCCAGATTAGGGCCTGAAGCAATCCTGCGGTGTTGCGGCCAGCTCACAAGAAAGCGAGTTGAAGAAAGGAGCTCAGGGGCACTGTTATCACAAACCTGCAGAGTTATGAATGACAGCTATCGTCCAAAAATATACTGAAGTAAGGCTGCCAAGAGGACTTGAAAGCCGGGCAGAATTGCAGGAAACCGATTTCAGGAGGTAGACTGGAATTGCATTTAAGCATAGGAAAAGAGGCAGAACGTCGACAATGATGCACTTGGCCGAAAAGTGCGTATGCGTTTTTTCCTGCATATATTCAGGAAAAAACGCATACGCCCTTTTTGGCCAACCAAGCAAGCTTGGAAAGGTAATCTGCACTACAATGATGTCTCACTTCCCCCCGGTCAAAAGGGCCATCTGAAAAAAGTGTAAAATTCAGAAAGGCAGGACAGGCCATGGAGAACTGGGAGCATTGTTATGCTGATGGATGGAATGTAAATTGCCAACAGCCACTGGGGAGAAGTGTATGGTGTTTCCTGAAACATCTAAAAAACAAAGCAACAGAGCCTAGGGCACTTCCACATATGGTCCTATAGCTTAGGGAAATTAAAATCAAAAAGACACAGCCACCCCAATGTTTGGAACGGCTCTGTTTACAAGAACCTCGTTTACGGTACAAGTTCAATATCACAGAAAGTGAAAAATGGATAAAGAAGTTGTGGTACTTACGTACAATGCAATATCACTCAGCAATGAAATCTATGTCATCAGGCCCGTAGCAGCATAATGAGTGGATTCAGGTATGATGATTCTGTCTGAAATAAGTCACACAGAAAAAGAAACATCATAAGATATCACTAATACACGGAATGTAAACTTGGCTACACAGGAACTGGATTACAAAAGAGAACAGGGTCTCAAATTTAGAAAACCAACTTATGCTTGCTTAAGGGGAAAGGTGAGTTGGGGTGCTGCATAAAACCAGAGATTGAAATGAGCACAGATAAAGTTCCTTAAGCCAAACATGTAATAGACAAGAGCTATTCCTTGCTCAACGAAATGGACTCAACACCCCATATGAAACGCCTAAGAATGTACCTGACTAGTAAGTATCTTAAAACCTATGGATTGCTATGTCTCCGAAACAGAATCAAGTGTGTGTACAGGGGCATAAACGCAGCAGTGATAGGATTGGAGAGGTTCGGTGAGCAAATGAAGACCCTTTGAAGTCATATTGCATGGTACCAATTCCACGGGTCTCAACTCTCCAGCTTTAAGGGATTCTTCCTTCAGCTGAAACATGCATGTGGAACCCAGAGTATGATCAACCGTGTGATTGGGAGACGTGTTCAAATATGTCTCAGTTTTCGACCGCTGGTACTCAGGTGCAACATTCCAGATGCTTTACTAACACTCTCCCAACTTGGAGAGTCAGTGCCTTTAACCTCCTGCTTGGCCCAGTTTTCAATTTCTGCGGAAGATGAACAGGGATAGGGAGGACCAATGAGAGACTAGCTGGAGGTGTCTGGACGGGCAAATTTAACTCTCATTTCCCACCAGGAAGAGCAATTAAGCAAAGGCTCAGCGTGCCGTGCCGGAACCACATTAGGGCCTGAAGCAATCGTGTCGTGTTGCGGCCAGCTCACAAGAAAGCGAGTTGAAGAAAGGAGCTCAGGGGCACTGTAATTCACAAACCTGCAGAGTTATAAATGACAGCTATCGTCCAAAAATATACTGAAGTAAGGCTGCCACGAGGACTTGAAAGCGGGGCAGAATTGCAGGAAAACTATTTCAGGAGGTAGACTGGAATTGCATTTAAAGCATAGGAAAAGAGGCAGAACGTCGACAATGATGCACTTGGCTAAAAAGGGCGTATGCGTTTTTTCCTGAATATATTCAGGAAAAAACGCATACGCACTTTTTGGCCAACCAAGCAAGCTTGCAAAGGAAATCTGCACTACAATGAAGTCTCACTTCCCCCCGGTCAAAAGGGCCATCTGAAAAAAGTGTAAAATCCAGAAAGGCAGGACCGGCCATGGAGAACTGGGAGCCTTGTTATGCTGATGGGCGGGATGTAAATTCCCAACAGCCACTCAGGAGAAGTGTATGGTGTTTCCTGAAACATCTAAAAAACAAAGCAACAGAGCCTAGGGCACTTCCACTTATGGTCCTATAGCTTAGGGAAATTAAAATCAAAAAGACACAGCCACCCCAAAGTTTGGGATGGCTCTGTTTACAAGAACCTCGTTTACGGTACAAGTTCAATATCGCAGAAAGCGAAAAATGGATAAAGAATTTGTGGTACTTACGTACAATGCAATATCACTCAGCAATGAAATCTATGTCATCATTCCCGTAGCAGCATAATGAGTGGATTCAGGTATGATGATTCTAACTGAAATAAGTCACACAGAAAAAGAAACGTCATAAGATATCACTAATACACGGAATGTAAACTTGGCTACACAGGAACTGGATTACAAAACAGAACGGGGTCCCAAATTTAGAAAACCAACTTATGCTTGTTTAAGGGGAAAGGTGAGTTGGGGTGCTGCATAAAACCAGAGATTGAAATGAGCACAGATAAAGTTCCTTAAGCCAAATATGGAATAGACAAGAGCTACTCCTTGCTCAACGAAATGGACTCAACACCCCATATTAAACGCCTAAGAATGTACCTGACTAGTAAGTATCTTAAAACCTATGGATTGCTATGTCTCCGAAACAGAATCAAGCGTGTGTACAGGGGCATAAACGCAGCAGTGATAGGATTGGAGAGGTTCGGTGAGCAAATGAAGACCCTTTGAAGTCATATTGCATGGTACCCATTCCACGGGTCTCAACTCTCCAGCTTTAAGGGATTCTTCCTTCAGCTGAAACATGCATGTGGAACCCAGAGTATGATCAACCGTGTGATTGGGAGACGTGTTCAAATATGTCTCAGTTTTCGACCGCTGGTACTCAGGTGCAACATTCCAGATGCTTTACTAACACTCTCCCAACTTGGAGAGTTAGTGCCTTAACCTCCTGCTTGGCCCAGTTTGCAATTTCTGCGGAAGATGAACAGGGATAGGGAGGACCAATGAGAGACTAGCTGGAGGTGTCTGGACGGGCAAATTTAACTCTCATTTCCCACCAGGAAGAGCAATTAAGCAAAGGCTCAGCGTGCCGTGCCGGAACCACATTAGGGCCTGAAGCAATCGTGTCGTGTTGCGGCCAGCTCACAAGAAAGCGAGTTGAAGAAAGGAGCTCAGGGGCACTGTAATTCACAAACCTGCAGAGTTATAAATGACAGCTATCGTCCAAAAATATACTGAAGTAAGGCTGCCACGAGGACTTGAAAGCGGGGCAGAATTGCAGGAAAACTATTTCAGGAGGTAGACTGGAATTGCATTTAAAGCATAGGAAAAGAGGCAGAACGTCGACAATGATGCACTTGGCTAAAAAGGGCGTATGCGTTTTTTCCTGAATATATTCAGGAAAAAACGCATACGCACTTTTTGGCCAACCAAGCAAGCTTGCAAAGGAAATCTGCACTACAATGAAGTCTCACTTCCCCCCGGTCAAAAGGGCCATCTGAAAAAAGTGTAAAATCCAGAAAGGCAGGACCGGCCATGGAGAACTGGGAGCCTTGTTATGCTGATGGGCGGGATGTAAATTCCCAACAGCCACTCAGGAGAAGTGTATGGTGTTTCCTGAAACATCTAAAAAACAAAGCAACAGAGCCTAGGGCACTTGCACTTATGGTCCTATAGCTTAGGGAAATTAAAATCAAAAAGACACAGCCACCCCAAAGTTTGGGATGGCTCTGTTTACAAGAACCTCGTTTACGGTACAAGTTCAATATCGCAGAAAGCGAAAAATGGATAAAGAATTTGTGGTACTTACGTACAATGCAATATCACTCAGCAATGAAATCTATGTCATCATTCCCGTAGCAGCATAATGAGTGGATTCAGGTATGATGATTCTAACTGAAATAAGTCACACAGAAAAAGAAACGTCATAAGATATCACTAATACACGGAATGTAAACTTGGCTACACAGGAACTGGATTACAAAACAGAACGGGGTCCCAAATTTAGAAAACCAACTTATGCTTGTTTAAGGGGAAAGGTGAGTTGGGGTGCTGCATAAAACCAGAGATTGAAATGAGCACAGATAAAGTTCCTTAAGCCAAATATGGAATAGACAAGAGCTACTCCTTGCTCAACGAAATGGACTCAACACCCCATATTAAACGCCTAAGAATGTACCTGACTAGTAAGTATCTTAAAACCTATGGATTGCTATGTCTCCGAAAGAGAATCAAGCGTGTGTACAGGGGCATAAACGCAGCAGTGATAGGATTGGAGAGGTTCGGTGAGCAAATGAAGACCCTTTGAAGTCATATTGCATGGTACCCATTCCACGGGTCTCAACTCTCCAGCTTTAAGGGATTCTTCCTTCAGCTGAAACATGCATGTGGAACCCAGAGTATGATCAACCGTGTGATTGGGAGACGTGTTCAAATATGTCTCAGTTTTCGACCGCTGGTACTCAGGTGCAACATTCCAGATGCTTTACTAACACTCTCCCAACTTGGAGAGTTAGTGCCTTAACCTCCTGCTTGGCCCAGTTTGCAATTTCTGCGGAAGATGAACAGGGATAGGGAGGACCAATGAGAGACTAGCTGGAGGTGTCTGGACGGGCAAATTTAACTCTCATTTCCCACCAGGAAGAGCAATTAAGCAAAGGCTCAGCGTGCCGTGCCGGAACGAGATTAGGGCCTGAAGCAATCGTGCGGTGTTGCGGCCAGCTCACAAGAAAGCGAGTTGAAGAAAGGAGCTCAGGGGCACTGTAATTCACAAACCTGCAGAGTTATAAATGACAGCTATCGTCCAAAAATATACTGAAGTAAGGCTGCCACGAGGACTTGAAAGCGGGGCAGAATTGCACGAAACCAATTTCAGGAGGTAGACTGGAATTGCATTTAAAGCATAGGAAAAGAGGCAGAACGTAGACAATGATGCACTTGGCCAAAAAGGGCGTATGCGTTTTTTCCTGAATATATTCAGGAAAAAACGCATACGCCGTTTTTGGCCAACCAAGCAAGCTTGCAAAGGAAATCTGCACTACAATGAAGTCTCACTTCCCCCCGGTCAAAAGGGCCATCTGAAAAAAGTGTAAAATCTAGAAAGGCAGGACAGGCCATGGAGAACTGGGAGCCTTGTTATGCTGATGGGCGGGATGTAAATTGCCAACAGCCACTCGGGAGAAGTGTATGGTGTTTCCTGAAACATCTAAAAAACAAAGCAACAGAGCCTAGGGCACTTCCACTTATAGTCCTATAGCTTAGGGAAATTAAAATCAAAAAGACACAGCCACCCCAAAGTTTGGGACCTCTCTGTTTACAAGAACCTCATTTACGGTAGAAGTTCAATATCGCAGAAAGTGAAAAATGGATAAAGAGGTTGTGGTAGTTACGTACAATGCAATATCACTCAGCAATGAAATCTATGTCATCAGGCCCGTAGCAGCATAGACTGGATTCATGTATGATGATTCTCACTGAAATAAGTCACACAGAAAAAGAAACATCATAAGATATCACTAATACACGGAATGTAAACTTGGCTACACAGGAACTGGATTACAAAACAGAAGAGGGTCTCAAATTTAGAAAACCAACTTACGCTTGCTTAAGGGGAAAGGTGAGTTGGGGTGCTACATAAAACCAGAGATTGAAATGAGCACAGATAAATTTCCTTAAGCCAAATATGGAATAGACAAGAGCTACTCCTTGCTCAACGAAATGGACTCAACACCCCATATTAAATGCCTAAGAATGTACCTGACTAGTAAGTATCTTAAAACCTATGGATTGCTATGTCTCCGAAAGAGAATCAAGCGTGTGTACAGGGGCATAAACGCAGCAGTGATAGGATTGGAGAGGTTCGGTGAGCAAATGAAGACCCTTGGAAGTCATATTGCATGGTACCCATTCCACGGGTCTCTACTCTCCAGGTTTAAGGGATTCTTCCTTCAGCTAAAGCATGCATTGGAACCCAGAGTATGATCAATCATGTGATCGGGAGACGTGTTCCAATATGTCTCAGTTCTCGTTCCCTGGTACTCGGGTGCAACATTACAGATGCTTTACTAACACTCTCCCGACTTGGAGAGATATTGCCTTTAACCTCCTGTTTGGCCCAGTTTGCAATTTCTGCGGAAGATGAACAGGAATAGGGAGAACCAATGAGAGACTAGCTGGAGGTGTCTGGATGGGCAAATTTAACTCTCATTTCCCACCAAGAAGAGGAATTAACCAAAGGCTCAGCGTGTCGTGCCGGAACCAGATTAGGGCCTGAAGCAATCCTGCGGTGTTGCGGCCAGCTCACAAGAAAGCGAGTTGAAGAAAGGAGCTCAGTGGCACTGTAATTCACAAACCTGCAGAGTTATAAATGACAGCTATCGTCCAAAAATATACTGAAGAAAGCCTGCCAAGAGGACTTGAAAGCGGGACAGAATTGCAGGAAACCGATTTCAGGAGGTAGACTGGAATTGCATTTAAAGCATAGGAAAAGAGGCAGAACGTCCACAATGATGCACTTGGCCATAAAGGGCGTATGCGTTTTTTCCTGAATATATTCAGGAAAAAACGCATACGCACTTTTTGGCCAACCAAGCAAGCTTGCAAAGGAAATCTGCACTACATTGAAGTCTCACTTCCCTCCCGGTCAAAAGGACCATCTGAAAAAAGTGTAAAATCCAGAAAGTCAGGACAGGCCATGGAGAACTGGGAGCCTTGTTATGCTGATGGGCGGGATGTAATTTGCCATCAGTCACTGGGGAGAAGTGAATGGTGTTTCCTGAAACATATAAAAAACAAAGCAACAGAGCCTAGGGCACTTCCACTTATTGTCATATAGCTTAGGGAAATTAAAATCAAAAAGACACAGCCACCCCAAAGTTTGGGATGGCTCTGTTTACAAGAACCTCGTTTACGGTACCAGTTCAATATCGCAGAAAGCGAAAAATGGATAAAGAAGCTGTGGTACTTACGTACAATGCAATATCACTCAGCAATGAAATCTATGTCATCATTCCCGTAGCAGCATAATGAGTGGATTCAGGTATGATGATTCTAACTGAAATAAGTCACACAGAAAAAGAAACATCATAAGATATCACTAATACACGGAATGTAAACTTGGCTACACAGGAACTGGATTACAAAAGAGAACAGGGTCTCAAATTTAGAAAACCAACTTATGCTTGCTTAAGGGGAAAGGTGAGTTGGGGAGCTGCATAAAACCAGAGATTGAAATGAGCACAGATAAAGTTCCTTAAGCCAAATATGTAACAGAGAAGAGCTACTCCTTGCTCAACGAAATGGACTCAACACCCCATATTAAACGCCTAAAAATGTACCTGACTAGTAAGTATCTTAAAACCTATGGATTGCTATGTCTCCGAAAGAGAATCAAGCGTGTGTACAGGGGCATAAACGCAGCTGTGATAGGATTGGAGAGGTTCGGTGAGCAAATAAAGACCCTTTGAAGTCATATTGCATGGTACCCATTCCACGGGTCTCAACTCTCCAGGTTTAAGGGATTCTTCCTTCAGCTAAAACATGCATGTGGAAACCAGGGTATGATCAACCATGTGATCGGGAGACGTGTTCAAATATGTCTCAGTTTTCATCCCCTGGTATTCGGGTGCAACATTCCAGACGCTTTACTAACACTCTCCCGACTTGGAGAGTCAATGCCTTTAACCTCCTGTTTGCCCCAGTTTGCAATTTCTGCGGAAGATGAACAGGAATAGGGAGAACCAATGAGAGACTAGCTGGAGGTGTCTGGACGGGCAAATTTAACTCTCATTTCCCACCAGGAAGAGGAATTAACCAAAGGCTCAGCGTGCCGTGCCGGAAGAAGATTAGGGCCTGAAGCAATCCTGCGGTGTTGCGGCCAGCTCACAAGAAAGCGAGTTGAAGAAAGGAGCTCAGGGGCACTGTAATTCACAGACCTGCAGAGTTATAAATGACAGCTATCGTCCAAAAATATACTGAAGTAAGGCTGCCAAGAGGACTTGAAAGCGGGGCAGAATTGCAGGAAACCGATTTCAGGAGGTAGACTGGAATTGCATTTAAAGCATAGGAAAAGAGGTAGAACGTAGACAATGATGCACTTGGCCAAAAAGGGCGTATGTGTTGTTTCCTGAATATATTCAGGAAAAAACGCATACGCACTTTTTGGCCAACCAAGCAAGCTTGCAAAGGAAATCTGCACTACAATGAAGTCTCACTTCCCCCCGGTCAAAAGGGCCATCTGAAAAAAGTGTAAAATCCAGAAAGGCAGGACAGGCCATGGAGAACTGGGAGCATTGTTATGCTGATGGGCGGAATGTAAATTGCCAACAGCCACTGGGGAGAAGTGTATGGTGTTTCCTGAAACATCTAAAAAACAAAGCAACAGAGCCTAGGGCACTTCCACATATGGTCCTATAGCTTAGGGAAATTAAAATCAAAAAGACACAGCCACCCCTAAGTTTGGAACGGCTCTGTTTACAAGAATCTCGTTTACGGGACAAGTTCAATATCGCAGAAAGTGAAAAATGGATAAAGCAGTTGTGGTACTTACGTACAATGCAATATCACTCAGCAATGAAATCTATGTCATCAGGCCCGTAGCAGCATAATGAGTGGATTCAGGTATGATGATTCTAACTGAAATAAGTCACACAGAAAAAGAAACATCATAAGATATCACTAATACACGGAATGTAAACTTGGCTACACAGGAACAGGATTACAAAAGAGAACAGGGTCTCAAATTCAGAAAACCAACTTATGCTTGCTTAAGGGGAAAGGTGAGTTGGGGTGCTGCATAAAACCAGAGATTGAAATGAGCACAGATAAAGTTCCTTAAGCCAAACATGTAATAGACAAGAGCTATTCCTTGCTCAACGAAATGGACTCAACACCCCATATGAAACGCCTAAGAATGTACCTCACTAGTTAGTATCTTAAAACCTATGGATTGCTATGTCTCCAAAAGAGAAGCAAGCGTGTGTACAAGGGCATAAACGCAGCAGTGATAGGATTGGAGAGGTTCGGTGAGCAAACGAAGACCATTTGAAGTCATATTGCATGGTACCCATTCCACGGGTCTCAACTCTCCAGGTTTATGGGATTCTTCCTTCAGCTGAAACATGCATGTGAAACCCAGAGTATGATCAACCGTGTGATCGGAGGACGTGTTCCAATATGTCTCAGTTCTCCTCCCCTGGTACTCGGGTGCAACATTCCACACGCTTTAGTAACACACTCCCGATTTGGAGAGTCAGTGCCTTTAACCTCCTGTTTGGCCCAGTTTGCAATTTCCGCGGAAGATGAACAGGAATAGGGAGAACCAATGAGAGACTAGCTGGAGGTGTCTGGACGGGCAAATTTAACTCTCATTTCCCAATAAGAAGAGGAATTAACCAAAGGCTCAGCATGCCATGCCGGAACCAGATTAGGGCCCGAAGCAATCCTGCAGTGTTGCGGCCAGCTCACATGAAAGCGAGTTGAAGATAGGAGCTCAGTGGAACTGTAATGCACAAACATGCAGAGTTATAAATGACAGCTATCGTCCAAAAATATACTGAAGTAAGCCTGCCAAGAGGACTTGAAAGCGGGGCAGAATTGCAGGAAACCGATTTCAGGAGGTAGACTGGAATTGCATTTAAAGCATAGGAAAAGAGGCAGAACGTCGACAATGATGCACTTGGCCATAAAGGGCGTATGCGTTTTTTCCTGAATATATTCAGGAAAAAACGCATACGCCCTTTTTGGCCAACCAAGCAAGCTTGCAAAGGAAATCTGCACTACAATGAAGTCTCACTTCCCCCTGGTCAAAAGGGCCATCTGAAAAAAGTGTAAAATCCAGAAAGGCAGGACAGGCCATGGAGAACTGGGAGCCTTGTTATGCTGATGGGCGGGATGTAAACTGCCAACAGCCACTAGGGAGAAGTGTATGGTGTTTCCTGAAACATCTAAAAAACAAAGCAACAGAGCCTAGGGCACTTCCACTTATGGTCCTATAGCTTAGGGAAATTAAAATCAAAAAGACACAGCCACCCCAAAGTTTGGGATGGCTCTGTTTACAAGAACCTCGTTTACGGTACAAGTTCAATATCACAGAAAGTGAAAAATGGATAAAGCAGTTGTGGTACTTACGTACAATGCAATATCACTCAGCAATGAAATCTATGTCATCAGGCCCATAGCAGCATAATGAGTGGATTCAGGTATGATGATTCTAACTGAAATAATCACACAGAAAAAGAAACATCATAAGATATCACTAATACATGGAATGTAAACTTGGCTACACACGAACTGGATTACAAAACAGAACAGGGTCTCAAATTTAGAAAACCAACTTATGCTTGCTTAAGGGGAAAGGTGAGTTGGGGTGCTGCATAAAACCAGAGATTGAAATGAGCACAAATAAAGTTCCTTAAGCCAAACATGTAATAGACAAGAGCTACTCCTTGCTCAACGAAATGGACTCAACACCCCATATTAAACGCCTAAGAATGTAGCTGACTAGTAAGTATCTTAAAACCTATGGATTGCTATGTCTCCAAAAGAGAATCAAGCGTGTGTACAGGGGCATAAACGCAGCAGTGATAGGATTGGAGAGGCTCGGTGAGCAAACGAAGACCCTTTGAAGTCATATTGCATGGTACCCATTGCACGGGTCTCAACTCTCCAGGTTTAAGGGATTCTTCCTTCAGGTAAACCATGCATGTGGAACCCAGAGTATGATCAACCGTGTGATCGGGAGACGTGTTCAAATATGTCTCAGTTCTCGTACCCTGTTATTCGGGTGCAACATTCCAAACGCTTTATTAACACTCTCCCGAATTGGAAAGTCAGTGCCTTTAATCTCCTGTTTGGCCCAGTTTGCAATTTCTGCGGAAGATGAACAGGAATAGGGAGAACCAATGAGAGACTAGCTGGAGGTCTCTGGACGGGCAAATTTAACTCTCATTTCCCACCAGGAAGAGGAATTAACCAAAGGCTCAGCATGCCGTGCCGGAACCAGATTAGGGCCCGAAGCAATCCTGCGGTGTTGCGGCCAGCTCACAAGAAAGCGAGTTGAAGATAGGAGCTCAGTGGCACTGTAATTCACAAACCTGCAGAGTTATAAATGACAGCAATCGTCCAAAAATATACTGAAGTAACGTTGCCAAGAGGACTTGAAAGCGGGGCAGAATTGCAGGAAACCGATTTCAGAAGGTAGACTGGAATTGCATTTAAAGCATAGGAAAAGAGGCAGAACGTCGACAATGATGCACTTGGCCGAAAAGTGCGTATGCGTTTTTTCCTGCATATATTCAGGAAAAAACGCATACGCCCTTTTTGGCCAACCAAGCAAGCTTGCAAAGGAAATCTGCACTACAATGAAGTCTCACTTCCCCCCAGTCAAAAGGGACATGTGACAAAAGTGTAAAATCCAGAAAGGCAGGACAGGCCATGGAGAACTGGGAGCCTTGTTATGCTGATGGGCGGGATGAAACTTGCCAACAGCCACTCAGGAGAAGTGTATGGTGTTTCATGAAACATCTAAAAAACAAAGCAACAGAGCCTAGGGCACTTCCACTTATAGTCCTATAGCTTAGGGAAATTAAAATCAAAAAGACACAGCCACCCCAAAGTTTGGGACCTCTCTGTTTACAAGAACCTCATTTACGGTAGAAGTTCAATATCGCAGAAAGTGAAAAATGGATAAAGAACTTGTGGTAGTTACGTAAAATGCAATATCACTCAGCAATGAAATCTATGTCATCAGGCCCGTAGCAGCATAGACTGGATTCAGGTATGATGATTCTCACTGAAATAAGTCACACAGAAAAAGAAACATCATAAGATATCACTAATACACGGAATGTAAACTTGGCTACACAGGAACTGGATTACAAAACAGAAGAGGGTCTCAAATTTAGAAACCCAACTTATGCTTGCTTAAGGAAAAGGTGAGTTGGGGTGCTACATAAAACCAGAGATTGAAATGAGCACAGATAAATTTCCTTAAGCCAAATATGGAATAGACAAGAGCTACTCCTTGCTCAATGAAATGGACTCAACACCCCATATTAAACGCCTAAGAATGTACCTGACTAGTAAGTATCTTAAAACCTATGGATTGCTATGTCTCCAAAAGAGAATCAAGCGTGTGTACAAGGGCATAAACGCAGCAGTGATAGGATTGGAGAGGTTCGGTGAGCAAATGAAGACCCTTTGAAGTCATATTGCATGGTACTCATTCCACGGGTCTCAACTCTCCAGCTTTAAGGGATTCTTCCTTCAGCTAAAACATACATGTGGAAACCACGTTATGATAAACCATGTGATCGGGAGACGTGTTCAAATATGTCTCAGTTTTCATCCCCTGGTACTCGGGTGCAACATTCCAGACGCTTTACTAACACTCTCCCGACTTGGAGAGTCAATGCCTTTAACCTCCTGTTTGGCCCAGTTTGCAATTTCTGCGGAAGATGAACAGGAATAGGGAGAACCAATGAGAGACTAGCTGGAGGTGTCTGAACGGGCAAATTTAACTCTCATTTCCCACCAGGAAGAGGAATTAACCAAAGGCTCAGCATACCGTGCCGGAACCAGATTAGGGCCTGAAGCAATCGTGTGGTGTTGCGGCCAGCTCACAAGAAAGTGAGTTGAAGAAAGCAGCTCAGGGGCACTGTAATTCACAAACCTGCAGAGTTATAAATGACAGCTATCGTCCAAAAATATACTGAAGTAAGGCTGCCAAGAGGACTTGAAAGCGGGGCAGAATTGCAGGAAACCGATTTCAGGAGGTAGACTGGAATTGCACTTAAAGCATAGGAAAAGAGGCAGAACTTCGACAATGATGCACTGGGCCATAAAGGGCGTATGCGTTTTTTCCTGAATATATTCAGGAAAAAACGCATACGCCCTTTCTGGCCAACCAAGCAAGCTTGCAAAGGAAATCTGCACTACAATGAAGTCTCACTTCCCCCTGGTCAAAAGGGCCATCTGAAAAAAGTGTAAAATCCAGAAAGGCAGGACAGGCCATGGAGAACTGGGAGCCTTGTTATGCTGACGGGCGGAATGTAAATTGCCAACAGCCACTGGGGAGAAGTGTATGGTGTTTCCTGAAACATCTAAAAAACAAAGCAACAGAGCCTACGGCACTTCCACATATGGTCCTATAGCTTAGGGAAATTAAAATCAAAAAGACACAGCCACCCCTAAGTTTGGAACGGCTCTGTTTACAAGAATCTCGTTTACGGTACAAGTTCAATATCGCAGAAAGTGAAAAATGGATAAAGCAGTTGTGGTACTTACGTACAGTGCAATATCACTCAGCAATGAAATCTATGTCATCAGGCCCATAGCAGCATAATGAGTGCATTCAGGTATGATGATTCTATCTGAAATAAGTCACACAGAAAAAGAAACATCATAAGATATCTCTAATACACGGAATGTAAACTTGGCTACACAGGAACAGGATTACAAAAGAGAACAGGGTCTCAAATTTAGAAAACCAACTTATGCTTTCTTAGGGGAAAGGTGAGTTGGGGTGCTGCATAAAACCAGAGATTGAAATGAGCACAGATAAGGTTCCTTAAGCCAAACATGTAATAGACAAGAGCTACTCCTTGCTCAACGAAATGGACTCAACACCACAGATGAAACGCTTAAGAATGTACCTCACTAGTTAGTATCTTAAATCCTATGGATTGCTATGTCTCCAAAAGAGAAGCAAGCGTGTGTACAAGGGCATAAACGCAGCAGTGATAGGATTGGAGAGGTTCGGTGAGCAAATGAAGACCTTTGAAGTCATATTGCATGGTACCCATTCCACGGGTCTCAACTCTCCACGTTTAAGGGATTCTTCCTTCAGCTAAAGCATGCATGTGGAACCCAGAGTATGATCAACCGTGTGATCGGTAGACGTGTTCCAATATGCCTCAGTTCTCATCCCCTGGTACTCGGGTGCAACATTCCAGACGCTTTACTAACACTCTCCCGACTTGGAGAGTCAGTGCCTTTAACCTCCTGTTTGGCCCAGTTTGCAATTTCTGCGGAAGATGAACAGGAATAGGGAGAACCAATGAGAGACTAGGTGGAGGTGTCTGGACGGGCAAATTTAACTCTCATTTCCCACCAGGAAGAGGAATTAACCAAAGGCTCAGCGTGCCGTGCCGGAACAAGATTAGGGCCTGAAGCAATCCTGCTGTGTTGCGGCCAGCTCACAAGAAAGCGAGTTGAAGAAAGGAGCTCAGGGGCACTGTAATTCACAAACCTGCAGATTTATAAATGACAGCTATCGTCCAAAAATATACTGAAGTAAGGCTGCCAAGAGGACTTGAAAGCAGAGCAGAATTGCAGGAAACCGATTTCAGGAGGTAGACTGGAATTACATTTAAAGCATAGGAAAAGAGGCAGAACGTCGACAATGATGCACTTGGCCAAAAAGGGCGTATGCGTTTTTTCCTGAATATATTCAGGAAAAAACGCATACGCCCTTTTTGGCCAACCAAGCAAGCTTGCAAAGGAAATCTGCACTACAATGAAGTCTCACTATCCCCCGGTCAAAAGGGCCATCTGAAAAAAGTGTAAAATCCAGAAAGGCAGGACAGGCCATGGAGAACTGGGAGCCTTGTTATGCTAATGGGCGGGATGTAAATTGCCAACAGCCACTCGGGAGAAGTGTATGGTGTTTCCTGAAACATCTAAAAAACAAAGCAACAGAGCCTAGGGCACTTGCACTTATGGTCCTATAGCTTAGGGAAATTAAAATCAAAAAGACACAGCCACCCCAAAGTTTGGGACCTCTCTGTTTACAAGAACCTCATTTACAGTAGAAGTTCAATATCGCAGAAATTAAAAAATGGATAAAGAAGTTGTGGTACTCACGTACAATGCAATATCACTCAGCAAAGAAATCTATGTCATCTGGCCCATAGCAGCATAATGAGTGGATTCAGGTATGTTGATTCTCACTGAAATAAGTCACACAGAAAAACAAACATCATAAGATATCACTAATACACGGAATGTAAACTTGGCTACACAGGAACTGGATTACAAAACAGAAGAGGGTCTCAAATTTAGAAAACCAACTTATGCTTTCTTAGGGGAAAGGTGAGTTGGGGTGCTGCATAAAACCAGGGATTGAAATGAGCACAGATAAGGTTCCTTAAGCCAAACATGTAATAGACAAGAGCTACTCCTTGCTCAACGAAATGGACTCAACACCACAGATGAAACGCCTAAGAATGTACCTCACTAGTTAGTATCTTAAATCCTATGGATTGCTATGTCTCCAAAAGAGAAGCAAGCGTGTGTACAAGGGCATAAACGCAGCAGTGATAGGATTGGAGAGGTTCGGTGAGCAAATGAAGACCTTTGAAGTCATATTGCATGGTACCCATTCCACGGGTCTCAACTCTCCACGTTTAAGGGATTCTTCCTTCAGCTAAAGCATGCATGTGGAACCCAGAGTATGATCAACCGTGTGATCGGTAGACGTGTTCCAATATGCCTCAGTTCTCATCCCCTGGTACTCGGGTGCAACATTCCAGACGCTTTACTAACACTCTCCCGACTTGGAGAGTCAGTGCCTTTAACCTCCTGTTTGGCCCAGTTTGCAATTTCTGCGGAAGATGAACAGGAATAGGGAGAACCAATGAGAGACTAGCTGGAGGTGTCTGGACGGGCAAATTTAACTCTCATTTCCCACCAGGAAGAGGAATTAACCAAAGGCTCAGCGTGCCGTGCCGGAACCAGATTAGGGCCTGAAGCAATCCTGCTGTGTTGCGGCCAGCTCACAAGAAAGCGAGTTGAAGAAAGGAGCTCAGGGGCACTGTAATTCACAAACCTGCAGATTTATAAATGACAGCTATCGTCCAAAAATATACTGAAGTAAGGCTGCCAAGAGGACTTGAAAGCAGAGCAGAATTGCAGGAAACCGATTTCAGGAGGTAGACTGGAATTACATTTAAAGCATAGGAAAAGAGGCAGAACGTCGACAATGATGCACTTGGCCAAAAAGGGCGTATGCGTTTTTTCCTGAATATATTCAGGAAAAAACGCATACGCCCTTTTTGGCCAACCAAGCAAGCTTGCAAAGGAAATCTGCACTACAATGAAGTCTCACTATCCCCCGGTCAAAAGGGCCATCTGAAAAAAGTGTAAAATCCAGAAAGGCAGGACAGGCCATGGAGAACTGGGAGCCTTGTTATGCTGATGGGCGGGATGTAAATTGCCAACAGCCACTCGGGAGAAGTGTATGGTGTTTCCTGAAACATCTAAAAAACAAAGCAACAGAGCCTAGGGCACTTGCACTTATGGTCCTATAGCTTAGGGAAATTAAAATCAAAAAGACACAGCCACCCCAAAGTTTGGGACCTCTCTGTTTACAAGAACCTCATTTACAGTAGAAGTTCAATATCGCAGAAATTGAAAAATGGATAAAGAAGTTGTGGTACTCACGTACAATGCAATATCACTCAGCAATGAAATCTATGTCATCTGGCCCATAGCAGCATAATGAGTGGATTCAGGTATGTTGATTCTCACTGAAATAAGTCACACAGAAAAAGAAACATCATAAGATATCACTAATACACGGAATGTAAACTTGGCTACACAGGAACTGGATTACAAAACAGAAGAGGGTCTCAAATTTAGAAAACCAACTTATGCTTTCTTAGGGGAAAGGTGAGTTGGGGTGCTGCATAAAACCAGAGATTGAAATGAGCACAGATAAGGTTCCTTAAGCCAAACATGTAATAGACAAGAGCTACTCCTTGCTCAACGAAATGGACTCAACACCACAGATGAAACGCCTAAGAATGTACCTCACTAGTTAGTATCTTAAATCCTATGGATTGCTATGTCTCCAAAAGAGAAGCAAGCGTGTGTACAAGGGCATAAACGCAGCAGTGATAGGATTGGAGAGGTTCGGTGAGCAAATGAAGACCTTTGAAGTCATATTGCATGGTACCCATTCCACGGGTCTCAACTCTCCACGTTTAAGGGATTCTTCCTTCAGCTAAAGCATGCATGTGGAACCCAGAGTATGATCAACCGTGTGATCGGTAGACGTGTTCCAATATGCCTCAGTTCTCATCCCCTGGTACTCGGGTGCAACATTCCAGACGCTTTACTAACACTCTCCCGACTTGGAGAGTCAGTGCCTTTAACCTCCTGTTTGGCCCAGTTTGCAATTTCTGCGGAAGATGAACAGGAATAGGGAGAACCAATGAGAGACTAGCTGGAGGTGTCTGGACGGGCAAATTTAACTCTCATTTCCCACCAGGAAGAGGAATTAACCAAAGGCTCAGCGTGCCGTGCCGGAACCAGATTAGGGCCTGAAGCAATCCTGCTGTGTTGCGGCCAGCTCACAAGAAAGCGAGTTGAAGAAAGGAGCTCAGGGGCACTGTAATTCACAAACCTGCAGATTTATAAATGACAGCTATCGTCCAAAAATATACTGAAGTAAGGCTGCCAAGAGGACTTGAAAGCAGAGCAGAATTGCAGGAAACCGATTTCAGGAGGTAGACTGGAATTACATTTAAAGCATAGGAAAAGAGGCAGAACGTCGACAATGATGCACTTGGCCAAAAAGGGCGTATGCGTTTTTTCCTGAATATATTCAGGAAAAAACGCATACGCCCTTTTTGGCCAACCAAGCAAGCTTGCAAAGGAAATCTGCACTACAATGAAGTCTCACTATCCCCCGATCAAAAGGGCCATCTGAAAAAAGTGTAAAATCCAGAAAGGCAGGACAGGCCATGGAGAACTGGGAGCCTTGTTATGCTGATGGGCGGGATGTAAATTGCCAACAGCCACTCGGGAGAAGTGTATGGTGTTTCCTGAAACATCTAAAACACAAAGCAACAGAGCCTAGGGCACTTGCACTTATGGTCCTATAGCTTAGGGAAATTAAAATCAAAAAGACAAAGCCACCCCAAAGTTTGGGACCTCTCTGTTTACAAGAACCTCATTTACAGTAGAAGTTCAATATCGCAGAAATTGAAAAATGGATAAAGAAGTTGTGGTACTCACGTACAATGCAATATCACTCAGCAATGAAATCTATGTCATCTGGCCCATAGCAGCATAATGAGTGGATTCAGGTATGTTGATTCTCACTGAAATAAGTCACACAGAAAAAGAAACATCATAAGATATCACTAATACACGGAATGTAAACTTGGCTACACAGGAACTGGATTACAAAACAGAAGAGGGTCTCAAATTTAGAAAACCAACTTATGCTTGTTTAAGGGGAAAGGTGAGTTGGGGTGCTGCATAAAACCAGAGATTGAAATGAGCACAGATAAAGTTCCTTAAGCCAAATATGGAATAGACAAGAGCTACTCCTTGCTCAACGAAATGGACTCAAAACCCCATATTAAATGCCTAATAATGTACCTGACTAGTAAGTATCTTAAAACCTATGGATTGCTATGTCTCTGAAAGAGAATCAAGCGTGAGTACCGGGGCATAAACGCAGCAGTGATAGGATTGGAGAGGTTCGGTGAGCAAATGAAGACCCTTTGAAGTCATATTGCATGGTACCCATTCCACGGGTCTCAACTCTCCAGGTTTAAGGGATTCTTCCTTCAGCTAAAACATGCATGTGGAACCCAGAGTATGATCAACCATGTGATCGGGAGACGTGTTCAAATATGTCTCAGTTCTCATCCCCTGGTACTCGGGTGCAACATTCCAGATGCTTTACTAACACTCTCCCGACTTTGAGAGTCAGTGCCTTTAACCTCCTGTTTGGCCCAGTTTGCAAATTCTGCGGAAGATGAACAGGAATAGGGAGAACCAATGAGAGACTAGCTGGAGGTGTCTGGACGGGCAAATTTAACTCTCATTTCCCACCAGGAAGAGGAATTAAGCAAAGGCTCAGCATGCCGTACTGGAACCAGATTAGGGCCTGAAGCAATCCTGCGGTGTTGCGGCCAGCTCACAAGAAAGCGAGTTGAAGAAAGGAGCTCAGGGGCACTGTTATCACAAACGTGCAGAGTTATGAATGACAGCTATCGTCCAAAAATATACTGAAGTAAGGCTGCCAAGAGGACTTGAAAGCGGGGCAGAATTGCAGGAATCCGATTTCAGGAGGTAGACTGGAATTGCATTTAAGCATAGGAAAAGAGGCAGAACGTCGACAATGATGCACTTGGCCGAAAAGTGCGTATGCGTTTTTTCCTGCATATATTCAGAAAAAACGCATACGCCCTTTTTGGCCAACCAAGCAAGCTTGCAAAGGAAATCTGCACTACAATGAAGTCTCACTTCCCCCCAGTCAAAAGGGCCATGTGAAAAAAGTGTAAAATCCAGAAAGGCAGGACAGGCCATGGAGAACTGGGAGCCTTGTTATGCTGATGGGCGGGATGAAAATTGCAAACAGCCACTCAGGAGAAGTGTATGGTGTTTCATGAAACATCTAAAAAACAAAGCAACAGAGCCTAGGGCACTTCCACTTATAGTCCTATAGCTTAGGGAAATTAAAATCAAAAAGACACAGCCACCCCAAAGTTTGGGACCTCTCTGTTTACAAGAACCTCATTTATGGTAGAAGTTCAATATCGCAGAAAGTGAAAAATGGATAAAGAAGTTGTGGTAGTTACGTACAATGCAATATCACTCAGCAATGAAATCTATGTCATCAGGCCAGTAGCAGCATAGACTGGATTCAGGTATGATGATTGTAACTGAAATAAGTCACACAGAAAAAGAAACATCGTAAGATATCACTAATACACGGAATGTAAACTTGGCTACACAGGAACTGGATTACAAAACAGAAGAGGGTCTCAAATTTAGAAACCCAACTTATGCTTGCTTAAGGGGAAAGGTGAGTTGGGGTGCTACATAAAACCAGAGACTGAAATGAGCACAGATAAGGTTCCTTAAACCAAATATGTAATAGACAAGAGCTACTCCTTGCTCAACGAAATGGACTCAAAACCCCATATTAAACGCCTAATAATGTACCTGACAGTAAGTATCTTAAAACCTATGTATTGCTATGTCTCCGAAAGAGAATCAAGCGTGAGAACAGGGGCATAAACGCAGCAGTGATAGGATTGGAGAGGTTCGGTGAGCAAATGAAGACCCTTTGAAGTCATATTGCATGGTACCCATTCCACGGGTCTCAACTCTCCAGGTTTAAGGGATTCTTCCTTCAGCTAAACATGCATTTGGAACTCAGACTATGATCAACCGTGTGATCGTGAGTCATGTTCAAATATGTCTCAGTTCTCATCCCCTGGTACTCGGGTGCAACATTCCACACGCTTTAGTAACACACTCCCGATTTGGAGAGTCAGTGCCTTTAACCTCCTGTTTGGCCCAGTTTGCAATTTCCACGGAAGATGAACAGGAATAGGGAGAACCAATGAGAGACTAGCTGGAGGTGTCTGGACGGGCAAATTTAACTCTCATTTCCCACCAGGAATAGCAATTAAGCAAAGGCTCAGCGTGCCGTGCCGGAACCAGATTAGGGCCTGAAGCAATCCTGCGGTGTTGTGGCCAGCTCACAAAAAAGCGAGTTGAAGAAAGGAGCTCAGGGGCACTGTAATGCACAAACATGCAGAGTTATAAATGACAGCTATCGTCCAAAAGTATACTGAAGTAAGGCTGCCAAGAGGACTTGAAAGCGGGCCAGAAATGCAGTAAACCGATTTCAGGAGGTAGACTGGAATTGCATTTAAAGCATAGGAAAAGAGGCAGAACGTCCAAAATAATGCACTTGGCCTAAAAGGGCGTATGCTTTTTTTAATGAATATATTCAGGAAAAAACGCATACGCCCTTTTTGGCCAACCAAGCAAGCTTGCAAAGGAAATCTGCACTACAATGAAGTCTCACTTCCCCCCGGTCAAAAGGGCCATCTGAAAAAAGTGTAAAATCCAGAAAGGCAGGACAGGCCATGGAGAACTAGGAGCCTTGTTATGCTGATGGGCGGGATGTAAATTGCCAACAGCGACTGGGGAGAAGTGTATGGTGTTTCCTGAAACATCTAAAAAACAAAGCAACAGAGCCTAGGGCACTTCCACTTATAGTCCTATAGCTTAGGGAAATTAAAATCAAAAAGACACAGCCACCCCAAAGTATGGGATGGCTCTGTTTACAAGAACATCGTTTACGGTACAAGTTCAATATCGCAGAAAGTGAAAAATGGATAAAGAAGTTGTGGTACTTACGTACAATGCAATATCACTCAGCAATGAAATCTATGTCATCAGGCCCGTAGCAGCATAATGAGTGGATTCAGGTATGATGATTCTAACTGAAATAAGTCACACAGAAAAAGAAACATCATAAGATATCACTAATACACGGAATGTAAACTTGGCTACACAGGAACTGGATTACAAAACAGAACAGTGTCTCAAATGTAGAAAAGCAACTTATGCTTGCTTAAGGGGAAAGGTGAGTTGGGGTGCTGCATAAACCAGAGATTGAAATGAGCACAGATAAAGTTCCTTAAGCCAAATATATAATAGACAAGAGCTACTCCTTGCTCAACGAAATGGACTCAACACCCCATATTAAACGCCTAAGAATGTACCTGACTAGTAAGTATCTTAAAACCTATGGATTGCTATGCCTCCGAAAGAGAATCAAGCATGTGTACAGGGGCATAAACGCAGCAGTGATAGGATTGGAGAGGTTCGGTGAGCAAACGAAGACCCTTTGAAGTCATATTGCATGGTACCCGTTCCATGGTTCTCAAGTCTCCAGGTTTAAGGGATTCTTCCTTCAGCTAAAACATGCATGTGGAACCCAGAGTATGATCAACCGTGTGATCGTGAGATGTGGTCCAATATGTCTCAGTTCTCGTCCCCTGGTAATCGGGTGCAACATTCCAGACGCTTTACTAACACTCTCCCGACTTGGAGAGTCAGTGCCTTTAACCTCCTGTTTGGCCCAGTTTGCAATTTCTGCGGAAGATGAACAGGAATAGGGAGGACCAATGAGAGACTAGCTGGAGGTGTCTGGATGGGCAAGTTTAACTCTCATTTCCCACCAGGAAGAGGAATTAACCAAAGGCTCAGCGTGCCGTGCCGGAACAACATTAGGGCCTGAAGCAATCCTGTGGTGTTGCGGCCAGCTCACAAGAAAGCGAGTTGAAGAAAGGAGCTCAGGGGCACTGTAATCCACAAACCTGCAGAGTTATAAATGACAGCTATCGTCCAAAAATATACTGAAGTAAGGCTGCCAAGAGGACTTGAAAGCGGGGCAGAATTGCAGGAAACCGATTTCAGGAGGTAGACTGGAATTGCATTTAAAACATAGGAAAAGAGGCAGAACGTCCACAATGATGCACTTGGCCAAAAAGGGCGTATGTGTTTTTTCCTGAATATATTCAGGAAAAACCGCATACGCCCTTTTTGGCCAACCAAGCAAGATTGCAAAGGAAATCTGCACTACAATGAAGTCTCACTTCCCCCTGGTCAAACGGGCTATCTGAAAAAAGTGTAAAATCCAGAAAGGCACGACAGGCCATGGAGAACTGGGAGCCTTGTTATGCTGATGGGCGGGATGTAAATTGCCAACAGCCACTCAGGAGAAGTGTATGGTGTTTCCTGAAACATCTAAAAAACAAAGCAACAGAGCCTAGGACACTTCCACTTATAGTCCTATAGCTTAGGGAAATTAAAATCAAAAAGACACAGCCACCCCAAAGTATGGGACGGCTCTGTTTACAGGAACCTCATTTACGGTACAAGTTCAATATCGCAGAAAGTGAAAAATGGATAAGGAAGTTGTGGTACTTACGTACAATGCAATATCACTCAGCAAAGAAATCTATGTCATCAGGCCCGTAGCAGCATAGAGTGGATTCAGGTATGATGATTCTAACTGATATAAGTCACACAGAAAAAGAAACATTATAAGATATCACTAATACACAGAATGTAAACTTGGCTACACAGGAACTGGATTACAAAACAGAACAGGGTCTCAAATGTAGAAAAGCAACGTATGCTTGCTTAAGGGGAAAGGTGAGTTGGGGTGCTGCATAAAACCAGAGATTGAAATGAGCACAGATAAAGTTCCTTAAGCCAAATATGTAATAGACAAGAGCTACTCCTTGCTCAACGAAATGGACTCAACACCCCATATTAAACGCCTAAGAATGTACCTGACTAGTAAGTATCTTAAAACCTATGGATTGCTATGTCTCTGAAAGAGAATCAAGCGTGTGTACAGGGGCATAAACGCAGCAGTGATAGGATTGGAGAGGTTCGGTGAGCAAATGAAGACCCTTTGAAGTCATATTGCATGGTACCCATTCCACGGGTCTCAACTCTCCAGCTTTAAGGGATTCTTCCTTCAGCTGAAACATGCATGTGGAACCCAGAGTATGATCAACCGTGTTATTGGGAGACGTGTTCAAATATGTCTCAGTTTTTGTCCGCTGGTACTCAGGTGGAACATTCCAGACGCTTTACTAACACTCTCCCGACTTGGAGAGTCAGTGCCTTTAACCTCCTGCTTGGCCAATTTTGCAATTTCTGCGGAAGATGAACAGTGATAAGGAGGACCAATGAGAGACTAGCTGGAGGTGTCTGGACGGGCAAATTTAACTCTCATTTCCCACCTGGAAGAGCAATTAAGCAAAGGCTCAGCGTGCCGTGCCGGAACCAGATTAGGGCCTGAAGCAATCCTGCGGTGTTGCGGCCAGCTCACAAGAAAGCGAGTTGAAGAAAGGAGCTCAGGGGCACTGTTATCACAAACCTGCAGAGTTATGAATGACAGCTATCGTCCAAAAATATACTGAAGTAAGGCTGCCAAGAGGACTTGAAAGCGGGGCAGAATTGCAGGAATCCGATTTCAGGAGTTAGACTGGAATTGCATTTAAAGCATAGGAAAAGAGGCAGAACGTCGACAATGATGCACTAGGCCAAAAAGGGCATATGCGTTTTTTCCTAAATATATTCAGGAAAAAAAGCATACGCACTTTTTGGCCAACCAAGCAAGCTTGCAAAGGAAATCTGCACTACAATGAAGTCTCACTTCCCCCGGGTCAAAAGGGCCATCTGTAAAAAGTGTAAAATCCAGAAAGGCAGGACAGGCCATGGAGAACTGAGAGCCTTGTTATGCTGATGGGCAGGATGTAAATTGCCAACAGCCACTCGGGAGAAGTGTATGGTGTTTCCTGAAACATCTAACAAACAAAGCAACAGAGCCTAGGGCACTTCGACTTATGGTCCTATAGCTTAGGGAAATTAAAATCAAAAAGACACAGCCAAACCAAAGTTTGGGACGGCTCTGTTTACAAGAACCTCGTTTACGGTACATGTTCAATATCGCAGAAAGTGAAAAATGGATAAAGAAGTTGTGGTACTTACGTACAATGCAATATCACTCAGCAATGAAATCTATGTCATCTGGCCCATAGCAGCATAATGAGTGGATTCAGGTATGATGATTGTAACTGAAATAAGTCACACAGAAAAAGAAACATCATAACATACCACTAATACACGGAATATAAACTTGGCTACACAGGAACTGGATTACAAAACAGAACAGGGTCTCAAATTTAGAAAACCAACTTATGCTTGTTTAAGGGGAAAGGTGAGTTGGGGTGCTGCATAAAACCAGAGATTGAAATGAGCACAGATAAAGTTCCTTAAGCCAAATATGGAATAGACAAGAGCTACTCCTTGCTCAACGAAATGGACTCAAAACCCCATATTAAACGCCTAATAATGTACCTGACTAGTAAGTATCTTAAAACCTATGGATTGCTATGTCTCTGAAAGAGAAACAAGCGTGAGTACCGGGGCATAAACGCAGCAGTGATAGGATTGGAGAGGTTCGGTGAGCAAATGAAGACCCTTTGAAGTCATATTGCATGGTACCCATTCCACGGGTCTCAACTCTCCAGGTTTAAGGGATTCTTCCTTCAGCTAAAACATGCATGTGGAACCCTGAGTATGATCAACCATGTGATCGGGAGACGGGTTCACATATGTCTCAGTTCTTGTCCCCTGGTACTCGGGTGCAACATTCCAGACGCTTTACTAACACTCTCCCGACTTGGAGAGTCAGTGCCTTTAACCTCCTGCTTGGCCCATTTTGCAATTTCTGCGGAAGATGAACAGGGATAAGGAGGACCAATGAGAGACAAGCTGGAGGTGTCTGGTCGGGCAAATTTAACTCTCATTTCCCACCAGGAAGAGCAATTAAGCAAAGGCTCAGTGTGCCGTGCCGGAACCAGATTAGGGCCTGAAGCAATCCTGCGGTGTTGCGGCCAGCTCACAAGAAAGCGAGTTGAAGAAAGGAGCTCAGGGGCACTGTTATCACAAACCTGCAGAGTTATGAATGACAGCTATCATCCAAAAATATACGGAAGTAAGGCTGCCAAGAGGACTTGAAAGCGGGGCAGAATTGCAGGAATCCGATTTCAGGAGGTAGACTGGAATTGCATTTAAAGCATAGGAAAAGAGGCAGAACGTCCACAATGATGCACTTGGCCAAAAAGGGTGTATGCGTTTTCTCTTGAATATATTCAGGAGAAAACGCATACGCACTTTTTGGCCAACCAAGCAAGCTTGCAAAGGAAATCTGCACTACATTGAAGTCTCACTTCCCCCCTGGTCAAAAGGACCATCTGCAAAAAGTGTAAAATCCAGAAAGGCAGGACAGGTCATGGAGAACTGGGAGCCTTGTTATGCTGATGGGCGGCATGTAAATCGCCAACAGTCACGGGGGAGAAGTGTATGGTGTTTCCTGAAACATCTAAAAAACAAAGCAACAGAGCCTAGGGCACTTCCACTTATGGTCCTATAGCTTAGGGAAATTAAAATAAAAAAGACACAGCCACCCCAAAGTTTGGGACGGCTCTGTTTACAAGAACTCCTTTACGGCACAAGTTCAATTTCGCAGAAATTGAAAAATGGATAAAGAAGTTGTGGTACTTACGTACAATGCAATATCACTCAGCAATGAAATCTATGTCATCAGGCCCATAGCAGCATAATGAGTGGATTCAGGTATGATGATTCTAACTGAAATAAGTCACACAGAAAAAGAAACATCATAAGATATCACTAATACACGGAATGTAAACTTGGCTACACAGGAACTGGATTACAAAACAGAAGAGCATCTCAAATTTAGAAAACCAACTTATGCTTGCTTAAGGGGAAAGGTGAGTTGGGGTGCTGCATAAAACCAGAGATAGAAATGAGCACAGATAAAGTTCCTTAAGCCAAATATGTAACAGACAAGAGCTACTCGTTGCTCAACGAAATGGACTCAACACCCCATATTAAACGCCTAAGAATGTACCTGACTAGTAAGTATCTTAAACCAATGGATCGCTATGTCTCGGAAAGAGAATCAAGCGTGTGTACAGGGGCATAAACGCAGCACTGATAGGATTGGAGAGGTTCGGTGAGCAAATGAAGACCCTTTGAAGTCATATTGCATGGTACCCATTCCACGGGTCTCAACTCTCCAGGTTTAAGGGATTCTTCCTTCAGCTAAATCATGCATGTGGAACCCGGAGTATGAACAACCGTGTGATCGGGAGATGTGTTCCAATCTGTCTCAGTTCTCGTCCCCTGGTACTCGGGTGCAACATTCCAGACGCTTTACTAACACTCTCCCGACTTGGAGAGTCAGTGCCTTTAACCTCCTGTTTGGCCCAGTTTGCAATTTCTGCGGAAGATGAACAGGAATAGGGAGAACCAATGAGAGACTAGCTGGAGGTGTGTGGATGGGCAAATTTAACTCTCATTTCCCACCAGGAAGAGGAATTAACCAAAGGCTCAGCGTGCCGTGCCAGAACATGATTAGGGCCTGAAGCAATCCTGCGGTGTTGTGGCCAGCTCACAAGAAAGCGAGTTGAAGAAAGGAGCTCAGGGGCACTGTAATTCACAAACCTGCAGAGTTATAAATGACAGCTATCGTCCAAAAATATACTGAAGTAAGCCTCCCAAGAGGACCTGAAAGCGGGGCAGAATTGCAGGAAACCGATATCAGGAGGTAGATCGGAATTGCATTTAAAGCATAGGAAAAGAGGCAGAACGTCGACAATGATGCCCTTGGCCAAAAAGGGCGTATGCGTTTTTTCCTGTATATATTCAGGAAAAAACGCATACGCCCTTTTTGGCCAACCAAGCAAGCTTGCAAAGGAAATCTGCACTACAATGAAGTCTCACTTCCCCCGGTCAAAAGGGCCATCTGAAAAAAGTGTAAAATCCAGAAAGGCAGGACAGGCCATGGAGAACTGGGAGCCTTGTTATGCTGATGGGCGGGATGTAAATTGCCAACAGCCACTTGGGAGAAGTGTATGGTGTTTCCTGAAACATCTAGGAAACAAAGCAACTGAGCCTAGGGCACTTCCACTTATGGTCCTATAGCTTAGGGAAATTAAAATCAAAAAGACACAGCCACCCCAAAGTTTGGGATGGCTCTGTTTACAAGAATCTTGTTTTCGGGACAAGTTCAATATCGCAGAAAGTGAAAAATGGATAAAGAAGTTGTGGTACTTACGTACAATACAATTTCACTCAGCCATGATATCTATGTCATCAGGCCCGTAGCAGCCTAATGAGTGGATTCAGGTATAATGATTCTAACTGAAATAAGTCACACAGAAAAAGAAACATCATAAGATATCACTAATACATGGAATGTAAACTTGGCTACACAGGAACTGAATTACAAAACAGAACAGGGTCTCAAATTTAGAAAACCAACTTATGCTTGTTTAAGGGGAAAGGTGAGTTGGGGTGCTGCATAAAACCAGAGATTGAAATGAGCACAGATAAAGTTCCTTAAGCCAAATATGGAATAGACAAGAGCTACTCCTTGCTCAACGAAATGGACTCAACACCCCATATTAAACGCCTAAGAATGTACCTGACTAGTAAGTACCTTAAAACCTATGGATTGCTATGTCTCCGAAAGAGAATCAAGCATGTGTACAGGGGCATAAACGCAGCAGTGATAGAATTGGAGAGGTTAGGTGAGCAAACGAAGACCCTTTGAAGTCATATTGCATGGTACCCATTCCACGGGTCTCAACTCTCCAGGTTTAAGGGATTCTTCCTTCAGCTAAAACATGCATGTGGAACCCAGAGTATGATCAATCGTGTGATCGGGAGACGTGTTCCAATATATCTCAGTTCTCGTCCCCTGGTACTCGGGTGCAACATTCCAGACGCTTTACTAACACTCTCCCGACTTGGTGAGTCAGTGCCTTTAACCTCCTGTTTGGCCCAGTTTGCAATTTCTGCGGAAGATGAACAGGAATAGGTAGGACCAATGTGAGACTAGCTGGAGGTGTCTGGACGGGCAAATTTAACTCTCATTTCCCACCAGGAAGAGGAATTAACCAAAGGCTCAGCGTGCCGTGCCGGAACCAGATTAGGGCCTGAAGCAATCCTGCGGTGTTGCGGCCAGCTCACAAGAAAGCGAGTTGAAGAAAGGAGCTCAGGGGCACTGTAATTCACAAACCTGCAGAGTTATAAATGACAGTTATCGTCCAAAAATATACTGAAGTAAGGCTGCCAAGAGGACTTGAAAGCGGGGCAGAATTGCAGTAAACCGATTTCAGGAGGTAGACTGGAATTGCATTTAAAGCATAGGAAAAGAGGCAGAACGTCGACAATGATGAACTTGGCCAAAAAGGGCGTATGCGTTTTTTCCTGAATATATTCAGGAAAAAACGCATACGATCTTTTTGGCCAACCAAGCAAGCTTGCAAAGGAAATCTGCACTACAATGAAGTCTCACTTCACCCCTGTCAAAAGGGCCATCTGAAAAAAGTGTAAAATCCAGAAAGGCAGGACAGGCCATGGAGAACTTGGAGCCTTGTTATGCTGATGGGTGGGATGTAAATTGCCAACAGCCACTTGGGAGAAGTGTATGGTATTTCCTGAAACATCTAAGAAACAAAGCAACAGAGCCTAGGGCACTTCCACTTATGATCCTATAGCTTAGGGAAATTAAAATTAAAAAGACACAGCCACCACAAAGTCTGGGATGGCTCTGTTTAAAAGAACCTCGTTTACGGGACAAGTTCAATATCGCAGAAAGTGAAAAATGGATAAACAAGTTGTGGTACTTACGTACAATGCAATATCACTCAGCAATGTAATCTATGTCATCAGGCCCATAGCAGCATAATGAGTGGATTCAGGTATGATGATTCTAACTGAAATAAGTCACACAGAAAAAGAAACATCATAAGATATCACTAATACACGGAATGTAAACTTGGCTACACAGGAACTGGATTACAAAACAGAACAGGGTCTCAAATTTAGAAAACCAACTTATGCTTGCTTAAGGGGAAAGGTGAGTTGGGGTGCTGCATAAAACCAGAGATTGAAATGAGCACAGATAAAGTTCCTTAAGCCAAATATGTAATAGACAAGAGCTACTCCTTGCTCAACGAAATGGACTCAACACCCCATATAAAACGCCTAAGAATGTACCTGACTAGTAAGTATCTTAAAACCTATGGATAACTATGTCTCCGAAAGAGAATCAAGCGTGTGTACAGGGGCATAAACGCAGCAGTGATAGGATTGGAGAGCTTTGGTGAGCAAATGAAGACCCTTTGAAGTCATACTGCATGGTACCCATTCCACGGGTCTCAACTCTCCAGGTTTAAGGGATTCTTCCTTCAGCTAAATCATGCATGTGGAACCCAGAGTATGATCAACCGTGTGATCGGAAGACGTGTTCCAATATGTCTCAGTTCTCATCCCCTGGTACTCGGGTGCAACATTCCAGACGCTTTACTAACACTCTCCCGACTTGGAGAGTCAGTGCCTTTAACCTCCTGTTTGGCCCAGTTTGCAATTTCTGCGGAAGATGAACAGGAATAGGGAGAACCAATGAGAGACTAGCTGGAGGTGTCTGGACGGGCAAATTTAACTCATTTCCCACCAGGAAGAGGAATTAACCAAAGGCTCAGCATGCCGTGCCGGAACCAGATTAGGGCCTGAAGCAATCCTGCGGTGTTGCGGCCAGCTCACAAGAAAGCGAGTTGAAGAAAGGAGCTCAGGGGCACTGTAATTCACAAACCTGCAGATTTATAAATGACAGCTATCATCCAAAAATATACTGAAGTAAGGCTGCCAAGAGGACTTGAAAGCGGGGCAGAACTGCAGGAAAACAATTTCAGGAGGTACACTGGAATTGCATTTAAAGCATAGGAAAAGAGGCAAAACGTCGACAATGATGCACTTGGCCAAAAAGGGCGTATGCGTTTTTTCCTGAATATATTCAGGAAAAAACGCATACGATCTTTTTGGCCAACCAAGCAAGCTTGCAAAGGAAATCTGCACTACAATGAAGTCTCACTTCCCCCCGGTCAAAAGGGCCAACTGAAAAAAGTGTAAAATCCAGAAAGGCAGGACAGGCCATGGAGAACTGGGAGCCTTGTTATGCTGATGGGCGGGATGTATATTGCCAACAGCCACTTGGGAGAAGTGTATGGTGTTTCCTGAAACATCTAAAAAACAAAGCAACAGAGCCTAGGGCACTTCCACTTATGGCCCTATAGCTTAGGGAAATTAAAATCAAAAAGACACAGCCACCCCAAAGTTTGGGACGGATCTGTTTACAAGAAACTCGTTTACGGGACAAGTTCTGTATCACAGAAAGTGAAAAATGGATAAAGAAGTTGTGGTACTTACGTACAATGCAATATCACTCAGCAATGAAATCTATGTCATCAGGCCCATAGCAGCATAATAAGTGGATTCAGGTATGATGATTCTAACTGAAATAAGTCACACAGAAAAAGAAACATCATAAGATATCACTAATACACGGAATGTAAACTTGGCTACACAGGAACTGGATTACAAAAGAGAACAGGGTCTCAAATTAGGAAACCAACTTATGCTTGCTTAAGGGGAAAGGTGAGTTGGGGTGCTGCATAAAACCAGAGATTGAAATGAGCACAGATAAAGTTCCTTAAGCCAAATATGTAATAGACAAGAGCTACTCCTTGCTCAACGAAATGGACTCAACACCACATATTAAACGCCTAAGAATGTACCTGACTAGTAAGTATCTTAAAACCTATGGATCACTATGTCTCCGAAAGAGAATCAAGCGTGTGGACAGGGGCATAAACGCAGCAGTGATAGGATTGGAGAGGTTCGGTGAGCAAATGAAGACCCTTTGAAGTCATATTGCATGGTACCCATTCCACGGGTCTCAACTCTCCAGGTTTAAGGGATTCTTCCTTCAGCTAAATCATGCATGTGGAACCCAGAGTATGATCAACCGTGTGATCGGGAGACGTGTTCCAATATGTCTCAGTTCTCATCCCCTGGTACTCAGGTGCAACATTCCAGACGCTTTACTAACACTCTCCCGACTTGGAGAGTCAGTGCCTTTAACCTCCTGTTTGGCCCAGTTTGCAATTTCTGCGGAAGATGAACAGGAATAGGGAGAACCAATGAGAGACTAGCTGGAGGTGTCTGGACGGGCAAATTTAACTCTCATTTCCCACCAGGAAGAGGAATTAACCAAAGGCTCAGCGTGCCGTGCCGGAATCAGATTAGGGCCTGAAGCAATCCTGCGGTGTTGCGGCCAGCTCACAAGAAAGCGAGTTGAAGAGAGGAGCTCAGGGGCACTGTAATTCACAAACCTGCAGAGTTATAAATGACAGCTATCGTCCAAAAATATACTGAAGTAAGGCTGCCAAGAGGACTTGAAAGCGGGGCAGAACTGCAGGAAACCGATTTTAGGAGGTAGACTGGAATTGCATTTAAAGCATAGGAAAAGAGGCAAAACGTCGACAATGATGCACTTGGCCAAAAAGGGCGTATGCGTTTTTTCCTGAATATATATAGGACAAAACGCATACGCCCTTTTTGCCCAACCAAGCAAGCTTGCAAAGTAAATCTGCACTACAATGAAGTCTCACATCCCCCCGGTCAAAAGGGCCATCTGAATAAAGTGTAAAATCCAGAAAGGCAGGACAGTCCATGGAGAACTGGGAGCCTTGTTATGCTGATGGGTGGGATGTAAATTGCCAACAGCCACTCCGGAGAAGTGTATGCTGTTTCCTGAAACATCTAAAAAACAAAGCAACACAGCCTAGGGCACTTCCACTTATGGTCCTAAAGCTTAGGGAAATTAAAATCAAAAAGACACAGCCACCCCAAAATTTGGGACGGCTCTGTTTACAAGAACCTCGTTTACGGTACAAGTTCAATATCCCAGAAAGTGCAAAATGGATAAAGAAGTTGTGGTACTTACGTACAATGCAATATCACTCAGCAATGAAATCTATGTCATCAGGCCCGTAGCAGCATAATGAGTGGATTCAGGTATGATGATTCTAACTGAAATAAGTCACACAGAAAAAGAAACATCATAAGATATCACTAATACACGGAATGTAAACATGGCTACACAGGAACTGGAATACAAAACAGAACAGGGTCTCAAATTTAGAAAACCAACTTATGCTTGCTTAAGGGGAAAGGTGAGTTGGGGTGCTGCATAAAACCAGAGATTGAAATGAGCACAGATAAAGTTCCTTAAGCCAAATATGTAATAGACAAGAGCTACTCCTTGCTCAATGAAATGGACTCAACACCCCATATTAAACGCCTAAGCATGTACCTGACTAGTAAGTATCTTAAAACCTATGGATTGCTATGCCTCCAAAAGAGAATCAAGCGTGTGTACAGGGGCATAAACGCAGTAGTGATAGGGTTGGAGAGGTTCGGTGAGCAAATGAAGACCCTTTGAAGTCATATTGCATGGTACCCATTCCACGGGTCTCAACTCTCTAGGTTTAAGGGATTCTTCCTTCAGCTAAAGCATGCATGTTGAACCCAGAGTATGATCAACCGTGTGATCGGGAGACGTGTTCCAATATGTCTCAGTTCTTGTCCCCTGGTACTCGGGTGCAACATTCCAGACACTTTACTAACACTCTCCCGACTTGGAGAGTCAGTGCCTTTAACCTCCTGTTTGGCCCAGTTTGCAATTTCTGCGGAAGATGAACAGGAATAGGGAAAACCAATGAGAGACTAGCTGGAGGTGTCTGGACGGGCAAATTTAACTCTCATTTCCCACCAGGAAGAGGAATTAACCAAAGGCTCAGCGTGCTGTGCTGGAACCAGATTAGGGTCTGAAGCAATCCTGCAGTGTTGCGGCCAGCTCACAAGAAAGCGAGTTGAAGAAAGGAGCTCAGGGGCACTGTAATTCACAAACCTGCAGAGTTATAAATGACAGCTATCGTCCAAAAATATACTGAAGTAAGGCTGCCAAGCGGACTTGAAAGCGGGGCAGAATTGCAGGAAACCGATTTCAGGAGGTAGACTGGAATTGCATTTAAAGCATAGGAAAAGAAGCAGAACGTCGACAATGATGCACTTGGCCAAAAAGGGCATATGCGTTTTTTCCTGAATATATTCTGGAAAAAACGCATACGCCGTTTTTGGCCAACCAAGCAAGCTTGCAAAAGAAATCTGCACTACAATGAAGTCTCACTTCCCCCCAGTCAAAAGGGCCATCTGAAAAAAGTGTAAAATCCAGAAAGGCAGGACAGGCCATGGAGAACAGGGAGCCTTGTTATGCTGATGGGCGGGATGTACATTCCCAAAAGCAAATGGGAGAAGTGTATGCTGATTCCTGAAACATCTAAAAAACAAAGCAACAGAGCCTAGGGCATTTCCACTTATGGTCCTATAGCTTAGGGAAATTAAAATCAAAAAGACACAGCCACCCCAAAGTTTGGGACGGCTCTGTTTACAAGAACCTCGTTTACAGTACAAGTTCAATATCGCAGAAAGCGAGAAATGGATAAAGAAGTTGTGGTACTTACGTACAATGCAATATCACTCAGCAATGAAATCTATGTCATGAGGCCCGTAGCAGCATACTGAGTGGATTCAGGTATGATGATTCTAACTGAAATAAGTCACACAGAAAAAGAAACATCATAAGATATCACTAATACACGGAATGTAAACTTGGCTACACAGGAACTGGATTACAAAAGAGACAGGGTCTCAAATTTAGAAAACCAACTTATGATTGCTTAAGGGGAAAGGTGAGTTGGGGTGCTGCATAAAACCAGAGATTGAAATGAGCACAGATAAAGTTCCTTAAGCCAAATATGGAATAGACAAGAGCTACTCCTTGCTCAACGAAATGGACTCAACACCCCATATTAAACGCCTAAGAATGTACCTGACTAGTAAGTATCTTAAAACCTATGGATTGCCATGTCTCCGAAAGAGAATCAAGCATGTGTACAGGGGCATAAACGCAGCAGTGATAGGATTGGAGAGGTTCGGTGAGCAAATGAAAACCCTTTGATGTCATATTGCATGGTACCCATTCCACGGGTCTCAACTCTCCAGGTTTAAGGGATTCTTCCTTCAGCTGAAACATGCATCTGGAACCCAGAGTATGATCAACCGTGTGATCGGGAGACGTGTTCCAATATGTCTCAGTTCTCGCCCCTGGTACTCGGGTACAACATTCCAGACGCTTTACTAACACTCTCCCGACTTGGAGAGTCAGTGCCTTTAACGTCCTGTTTGGCCCAGTTTGCAATTTCTGCGGAAGATGAACAGGAATAGGGAGGACCAATGAGAGACTAGCTGGAGGTGCCTGGATGGGCAAATTTAACTCTCATTTCCCACCAGGAAGAGGAATTAACCAAAGGCTCAGCGTGCCATGGCGGAACAAGATTAGGGCCTGAAGCAATCCTGCGGTGTTGCGGCCAGCTCACAAGAAAGCGAGTTGAAGAAAGGAGCTCGGGGCACTGTAATTCACAATCCTGCAGAGTTATAAATCACAGCTATGTTTCAAAAATATACTGAAGTAAGGCTGTCAAGAGGACTTGAAAGCGGGGCAGAATTGCAGGAAACCGATTTCAGGAGGGAGACTGGAATTGCATTTAAAGCATAGGAAAAGAGGCAGAACGTCCACAATGATGCACTTGGCCTAAAAGGGCATATGCATTTTTTCCTGAATATATTCAGGAAAAAACGCATACGCCCTTTTTGGCCAACTAAGCAAGCGTGCAAAGGAAATCTGCACTAAAATGAAGTCTCACTTCCCCCGGGTCACAAGGGCGATCTGAAAAATGTGTAAAATCCAGAAAGGCAGGACAGGTCATGGAGAACTTGGAGCCTTGTTATGCTGATGGGCGGGATGTAAATTGCCAACAGCCACTTGGGAGAAGTGTATGGTGTTTCCTGAAAGTTCTAAGAAACAAAGCAACAGAGCCTAGGGCACTTCCACTTATGGTCCTATAGCTTAGGGAAATTAAAATCAAACAGACACAGCCACCCCAATGTTTGGGACGGCTCTGTTTACAAGAACCTCGTTTACGGTACAAGTTCAATATCGCAGAAAGTGAAAAATGGATAAAGAAGTTGTGGTACTTACGTACAACGCAATATCACTCAGCAATGAAATCTATGTCATCAGACCCATAGCAGCATAATGTGTGGATTCAGTTATGATGATTCTAACTGAAATAAGTCACACAGAAAAAGAAACATCATAAGATATCACTAATACACGGAATGTAAACTTGCTACCCAGTAACTGAATTACAAAACAGAATAAGGTGTCAAATTTAGAAAACCAACTTATGCTTGCTTAAGGGGAAAGGTGAGTTGGGGTGCTGCACAAAAACACATATTGAAATGAGCACAGATAAAGTTCCTTAAGCCAAATATGGAATAGACAAGAGCTACTCCTTGCTCAACGAGATGGACTCAACACCCCATATTAAACAGCTAAGTATGTACCTGACTAGTAAGTATCTTAAAACCTATGGATTGCTATGTCTCTGAAAGAGAATCAAGTGTGTGTACAGGGGCATAAAGGCAGCAGTGATACGATTGGAGAGGTTCAGTGAGCAAATGAAGACCCTTTGAAGTCATATTGCATGGTACATATTCCACGGGTCTCAACTCTCCAGGTTTAAGGGATTCTTCCTTCAGCTAAAACACGCATGTGGAACCCAGAGTATGATCAACCATGTGATCCTGAGACGTCTTCAAATATGTCTCATTTCTCATCACCTGGTACTTGGGTGCAACACTCCAGATGCTTCACTAACCCTCTCCCGACTTGGAGAGTCAGTGCCTTTAACCTCCTGTTTGGGCCAGTTTGCAATTTCTGCGGAAGATGAACAGGAATAGGGAGAACTAATGAGAGACTAGCTGGAAGTGTCTGGACGGGCAAATTTAACTCTCATTTCCGACCAGGAAGAGGAATTAACCAAAGGCTCAGCGTGCCATGGCGGAAGAAGATTAGGGCCTGACTCAATCCTGCGGTGTTCCAGGCAGCTCACAAGAAAGCGAGTTGAAGAAAGGAGCTCAGGGGCACTGTAATTCACAAACCTGCAGAGTTATAAATGACAGCTATCGTCCAAAAATATACTGAAGTAAGGCTGCCAAGAGGACTTGAAAGCGGGGCAGAATTGCAGGAACCCGATTTCAGGAGGTAGACTGGAATTGCATTTAAAGCATAGGAAAAGAGGCAGAACGTCCACAATGATGCAGTTGGCCAAAAAGGGCGTATGCGTTTTTTCCTGAATATATTCAGGAGAAAACGCATACGCCCTTTTTGGCCAACCAAGCAAGCTTGCAAAGGAAATCTGCACTACAATGTAGTCTCACTTCCCCCAGGTCAAAAGGGCCATCTGAAAAAAGTGTAAAATCCAGAAAGGCAGGACAGGCCATGGAGAACTGGGAGCCTTGTTATGCTGATGGGTGGATGTAAACTGCCAACAGCCACTCGGGAGAAGTGTATGGTGTTTCCTGAAACATCTAAAAAACAAAGCAACAGAGCCTAGGGCACTTCCACTTATGGTCCTATAGCTTAGGGAAATTAAAATCAAAAAGACACAGCCACCCCAAAGTTTGGGACGGCTCTGATTACAAGAACCTCGTTTACGGTACAAGTTCAATATCGCAGAAAGTGAAAAATGGATAAAGAATTTGTGGTACTTACGTACAATGCAATATCACTCAGCAATGAAATCTATTTCATCAGGCCCGTAGCAGCATAATGAGTGGGTGCAGGTATGATGATTCTAACTGAAATAAGTCACACAGAAAAAGAAACATCATAAGATATCACTAATACACGGTATGTAAACTTGCTACACAGGAACTGAATTACAAAACAGAATAAGGTCTCAAATTTAGAAAACCAACTTATGCTTGCTTAAGTGGAAAGGTGAGTTGGGGTGCTGCACAAAAACACAGATTCAAATGAGCACAGATAAAGTTCCTTAAGCCAAATATGTAATAGACAAGAGCTACTCCTTGCTCAACGAGATGGACTCAACACCCCATATTAAACGCCTAAGAATGTACCTGACTAGTAAGTATCTTAAAACCTATGGACTGCTATGTCTCTGAAAGAGAATCAAGCGTGTGTACAGGTGCATAAACGCAGCAGTGATAGGATTGGAGTGTTCGGTGAGCAAATGAAGACCCTTTGAAGTCATATTGCATGGTACCCATTCCACGGGTCTCAACTCTCCAGGTTTAAGGGATTCTTCCTTCAGCTAAAACACGCATGTGGAACCCAGAGTATGATCAACCGTGTGATCCTGAGACGTGTTCAAATATGTCTCATTTCTTGTCACCTGGTACTTGGGTGCAACATTCCAGATGCTTCACTAACACTCTCCCGACTTGGAGAGTCAGTGCCTTTAACCTCCTGCTTGGCCCAGTTTGCAATTTCTGTGGAAGATGAACAGGAATAGGGAGAACCAATGAGAGACTAGCTGGAGGTGTCTGGCCGGGCAAATTTAACTCTCATTTCCCACTAGGAAGAGGAATTAACCAAAGGCTCAGCGTGCCATGGCGGAACCAGATTAAGGCCTGAAGCAATCCTGCGGTGTTCCGGACAGCTCACAAGAAAGCGAGTTGAAGAAAGGAGCTCAGGGGCACTGTAATTCACAAACCTGCAGAGTTATAAATGACAGCTATCATCCAAAAATATACTGAAGTAAGGCTGCCAAGAGGACTTGAAAGCGGGGCAGAATTGCAGGAACCCGATTTCAGGAGGTAGACTGGAATTGCATTTAAAGCATAGGAAAAGAGGCAGAACGCCCACAATGATGCACTTGGACAAAAAGGGCGTATGCGTTTTTTCCTGAATATATTCATGAGAAAACGCATACGCCCTTTTTGGCCAACCAAGCAAGCTTGCAAAGGAAATCTGCACTACAATGAAGTCTCACTTCCCCCAGTCAAAAGGGCCATCTGAAAAAAGTGTAAAATCCAGAAAGGCAGGACAGGCCATGGAGAACTGGGAGCCTTGTTATGCTGATGGGCGGGATGTAAATTGCCAACAGCCACTCGGGAGAAGTGTATGGTGTTTCCTGAAACATCTAAAAAACAAAGCAACAGAGCCTAGGGCACTTCCACTTATGGTCCTATAGCTTAGGGAAATTAAAATCAAAAAGACACAGCCACCCCAAAATTTGGGACGGCTCTTTTACAGGAACCTCTTCTTCAGCACAAGTTAAATATGCCAGAGAGCAAATAATTGATAAAGAAGTTGCGGTACTTACGTACAACAGAATACCTCTCAGCAATGAAAACTTTGTCACCAGGCCCGTACCAGCATAATGAGTGGATTGAGGCACGGTGATTCTAAGTGAAAAAAGTCACACAGAAAGAGAAACATCATAAGGTATCACTAATACATGGAATGTGAACTTGGTTACACATGAACTGAATTACAAAACAGAACAGGGTCTCATGTTTAGAAAACCAACTTATGCTTGCTTAAGGGGGAAGGTGAGTTGTGGTGCTGCATAAAAGCAGAGTTTGAAATTAGCACAGATCCCGTTCCATAAGCTAAATATGTAATAGACAAGACCTACCCCTTGCTCAACGAAATGGACTCAACAATGAGGTATCACCTCACACCTGGTAGAATGGGCATCATCAGAAAATCTACAAACAAAAAATGCTGGAAATGTGTGGAGAAAAGGAACCCTCTTCCACTATTGTTGGGAATATAAATTGATACAGTCACTATGGAGAACAATATGGAGTTTCTTAAGAAACTAACAGTAGAATTACCATATGATACAGCAATCCCAGTTCTGGACATATACCCAGACAAAACCATAAATCAAAAAGAGACATTCACCGCAATGTTCATTGCCTCACTCTTTACAATATCGAGGTAATGGAAGCAACCTAAATGCCCACAGACAGACGAATGCATAAAGCAGTGGTACATATATAAAATGGAATATTACTAAGCCATGAAAAGGAATGAAATTAGTCATTTGTAGAGACGTCGATGGATCTAGAGACTGTCATACAGAGTGAAGTAAGTCAGAAAGAGAAAAACAAATCTTGTATATTCATGCATATATGTGGAACCTAGAAAAACTGTACAGATTAACCATTTTGCAAGGCATAAATAGAGCAACAGATGTAGACAACAAACGTATGGACAACAAGGGGGGAAAGCTGTTGGGGGGGTTGGTGGTGGGAGGAGTTGAGAGACTGGGATTGGCATGTATACATTTATATGTATAAAATAGATAACCAATAAGAACCTGCTGTATAAAAATATAAAATAAAATTCAAAATTAAAAAGAAATAAAATTAAAAAAATAAAACAGAAAAAACAATTATTCCCTTCACATACATGTATTTATATGAATAAATTATTTCTATGCTTATATCTGTAAATACAAAAAAGAGGAATAAAATCTACCTTGAACCAAAAACGAAAAAGAGAAAAAAAACACAGAACCCACCAGTTCCACAGAGGAAAACCGTATCAGGGCACTTGCTCCAGTTGTAAACAATTCTGAAGTTGGTCAGTGGTGGGGAATCATCTCCCATTCAGCCAGCAGCCCCCACGCAACAAGCGTCCTCATTGCAAAGCTGGGGCACCGTGCCGAGGCATCTGTGAGTAAACGTGAGCTGAGCCCCAGGCCAGTTGCTGCTGAACTATTCCCACCCGTCCCAGGTAAAACACCTGAATATATACAAGGACTTGAAAGCCTAGAGGAAGGGCCATAGAGCCACACGAGTGACAGCATACCGGCCGACTTGGTGCCTGCAGGCCAGCCAGGATGGTCCTGGCCCTGGGTGCTCTTCTGGAAGATTTCCATTTCCCTGCCTGAGATACCCGTCCTGTCCCTGTCCCCACTGCTTTTTTCCTTCCTCACCTCTGCCCAGGGAGAAATTCCAGCAGCAGGTATGGGTGACACATCCTCTTCTTTAGCAGGTGGCAGCCTGGCAACTGCTGCAGAAAGTCCAGCAGAGCCCCACTCACACTGGGCCACCCACAAAGCCATGGCCTCTCACTCCCTCCCACCAGCCCAGCCCCGAGACTGCTGACAGGGCAGAGAAAATGGCGTCAGGCACGGCTGCAGGGCCTCTTGCTGCCTGGAGTGGTATTTATATTGATCTCAACCCAGGCACACCTGGGGAGGGCTGGCCGGCACGGTAAGGCTGCCCAGGTCAGCCAATCATCATCCCTCAGGGGCTCACAGTTGCAGAAAATGGAACTTGCTGAACCTGCCAGGTCCAAGGAACAGGTGTGGGCTCCTGAGAGTCAGGATAGACAAGGGGCTGCAGCTTTGGCTTGTTTTCTAATCATTTTATCTGGCCCATGAGTGGGAGACAACTTCAAGAAAACCCTCTCCTAATGAGAGGAACCCAGGAGTCAGGGAGAGGAGGGGTGGGTGGTGGTTGGAGACAGAGGCCTGGTGCCCCGGGTGCAGTGGAAGTCTCTGGAAGACCAGGTGGAGGGAGGCCGCACAGAGTGATGCCCAGGGTCACAGACCTGTCGCAGCTGCTGTTTGTTAGTTCAAGTCCTGCTCTGAGGTGCTCTGTGTCAGCTCTGAGCGACAGGTGAGCTGGGGGTGCTCTGCAATGAGGGCTATGTGCACGGTTCCTGTGTGCCCAGCCCTGCCACGGTACCTGCAAGGGTAGCTCTGTATCCTGGGAGGGGCCTGACCACGAGAGCCCCGTGGGCTGGGGTGGGGGTGGGGTACCTGCCCAGGTGAGCTCCATATTCTGGGATTGGTCTGACCACGAGAGCCCCATGGGCTGCTGGGGACCTGGTAAAGGATGTCAGGACAGTCAGTGAAGCCACCGAGGATATACCTCCAGCTGCTCCTAATTCCTACACCCTGCTGGTCATTCTACCAACCACCAGGACATGGTATTCTGTATTAGTCTTCAATGATGCCTTCTTTTGTATTCCATTAGTCCCAGAGTCACAAGAAATTTTGGCTTGTGAGTGGCAGGACTCAACATACAACTAAAACAATACTTCCGGGCCGTCTTGCCCCAAGGGTGCAAAAATTCCCACACCATCTTTGGGGAAAGCTTAGCTAAAGACCTAAAAGTTCTACCTCTGGGAAAGGAAACCCTCCTTCAGTACGCAGACGACATTCTGATCGCCAGCCCTACTAAGGAGGCCTCTGAACTACCAAGCCAATAAAGGATAGAAGTTGTCCAAGAAAAAGCTCAAATATCACAGACTGCAGTGACCTGCCTGGGCTTCGTTCTCACAGAAGGTCGGAGAAGCCCATCCCAGGAAAGGGAAGAAACCATTTTCAGCCTTACCCCTTTCTAAAACTAGAAGACAGCTTAGGGGTTCCTGGGGAGGCCAGGGTTTGCTGCTTCTGGATCCCTAACTACAGTCTACTAGCTGGGCCTCTATATGAAACACTGAAAGGAAAAGATGATGATCCTTTTGAATAGAATCCAGAAGTGGCCTTTCAAGAATGGAAAGAGCAGTCAATTCAGACCCTTGCCCTGGAACTCCCTAATTTAGCTAAACCCTTTGACCTTTACATTCCCGGTGAAAGGTGAATCGCCATTGGAGAATTAGTGCAAAAACTGGGACCACTTGAAATGGAACAATGCAAGAATGCCATCCAGGTAGGATAAACTACGGGCACCAAGGGGCTTGGCCCACTGCCACATCTGGCCAAGATACTGGCGGTATCTAAAAACCTGGAAATCAGCAGCCCAAAAGGCCACCTCCCTCCTAAGGGAAAAGGACCCCACGTGGTGATCCTAACCACCAACCATGCCCTGAAGTTGCAGGGTTCGCTCCGTGGGCACACCAACCTCGAGTGAGGAGGCCCTCCAACTCCAACATCCAGAGAGATAACCGGGGGCAACAGGGCACCATGACGACTCGTGTGAACATCACTTGACCTGGAGTTTCTCTCATAAAACAACAAGAGTGTGTCCCAAAAGAGTAGACTACTGCTTACCCAGAGGGGAGCTAATAATCTTGGCGGGGGAACCGTATATCACACTGTCACCATAGAAAAGCCTACAGACACCGTGATGATGGTGGCCAATGAGACTGGCTGGACTCCTGTTTACTTCAAAAGGCTGTTGACTCAGTGGCCATCATGGTCCTTGATCACCACTGACCCTGGACTGTCTGGGAGTTGAGCAGGCAGGGCTCTGACACCTGGTGCTGTTTGTACATTAATTCAGGGGCCTAATTGAAGAAAGCGCAGACTACTGGTCAGAGCATCTAGGCTGGCAGAAATGGTCAGCCTAAGGTGGCCGAACAAATGTGGGGCGGGGTGAAACCGGCCCCCACAGCGTCTCTGCACATCTCTTTCCTGGACCCTTAAAGGTCATTAGAATCTATAACACTTCCAATGCTGGTGCTCAGGTGGACGAGCAGGGAGGCAGGGGGCCTGGGGACAATCAACGTCACCTGGAGGCTGCTGGGGAGAAGCCCTGACCCTCGCCCCCGGGTATGAGGGCTCCCAACTCAGCACTCAGCAGTTACAGAAGAAGGGTCTGCACCCTCAGCACTCCAAGAATGAGGAACGGGACAAAAGGCAGAGGAGGGGTTTGTCCCCAGCAAAGCCCATTAAAAATCCCTGGGAGATAAAAATAGAATCTGGGCAATAAAGTCAAGTCTAACCTTTTTTATCCTTTGTGCTTTGTCTAATTTCATGTGCTCCTAGGGTCCCGCATGCAGAGGTTCCACACCCGGCACTTCAGACCAGATTTCCTAGTGCAGAATGGCTGGGACGACACCTCAGCTCCTGGGGCCCAGTGCAGACTCCGCGATACAGAGCCTGAGCTGCAGCCAACCCGGCCCTCGAGAGCTCCGCCCCCTCCCTCCCACTGACTCTGACAGGATCTCTACACAACAGCCCAGCCCACAGCCCACGGGGTAGTGCATGCTCTCACCTCTCCATTCTCTGATCAAAATATAAAGTTTCCTTTGCTTGTGAACCAAACTCAGTCTCGATCTGTTGGCCCCAATGACACTGGGCAGGGGGACACTTGTTGGGGTCCACTCTGGAGGATCAGTAACAGAAATTGAGACTATTGTAACCTCAATGAACAGATGTGTGAGCCAAACTGTAGTTAACATAGAACAGTGTATAAGGCTCGGGTAAAATAAGATGTTTCTAACACTTCCATTTGATATTTCCATCACTTTATTATAAGCAAGTTCAGTGAAAAGGTTTGTCTTATTTGTCAGGTCAATATTAGAGAAACGAAGTGATTTCTTTCCAAAGATGTACATCTAATAATCTTGGTTAAAGCTTCAATCTTGTTTTAAATGCTTTTCCATTGAAAATGATACCTCTCTTTCAGCTCCCCCATTTCTGAGAAGTATAAAATCTTATAATTTATTATTACCAAAGGGGAAAGGTGGGAGGAGGGATAAATTAACAGTTTGGGATTAACACATACACACTGCTATGTATAAAATAGATCATCAACAAGGAACTACTGTATAGCACAGGGAACTACACTCAACATTTTGCAATAAGCTATAAGGGGAAATAATCTGGAAAAGAATAGATATTTTTATTGTCATTGTCATCTATCAATGACAGTTAAAGTGTAACCTAAGGGAAGCTGGTGGTGAGTGCTTCTGACCCTGAAGACTTCAATCATCTAAAGTTTGGACTCTGCCTACTTCCCCAGGCCCTTAATGAACATATGTGTAGCCGTAGCTTAAAAAATTCCCCAGTTTGGGTTTCGGGCAGACACTGATTTTGAAAAAGCCCTGGTGTTCTCCTTACATGAATGGGACTCTTCCTACTGCTAAAACATGTCTGTCACACCCAGAGGATGGTATACCGTCTGATCGGGAAGAGTTTGGAAAAGGCATCTCATCTCCTCATCTCCTGGTGCTCGGGTTCACCCCTCCAGCGTCTTTACTAACAGTCTCCCCACTTGGAGATGTCAGCACTGTCAACATCCTGTTGCGTACAGTTTGGAATTTGTCCAGAGGATGAAGCGGAAGGATGAGGAACAATGAGAGACAAGTCCTAGGTGTTCAGACAGGCACATGTCACTCTAATTTCCAATCAGGAAGACGAATTGACCAAAGGCTAGGGTTGCCCATGGAAACAGTATAGGGCTTGAGGAAATCCCGCTGCTTTGTGGCCAGTTCCCATAAACGCAAGTTGAACAATGGAACTCAGGGGCAGTAAAATTCATGAAACTGCAGAGTTGAAAATATCCATCACTGAAAAATGTCTTGAGGAAAGTCAGAGAAAAGGACTTGTAAGCAAGGGAGAATGGCAGGAAAGGGATCTGAGGAGGTAGAAAGGACTCGCCATTAAGCACAAGAAAAGGAGCTGAACATTGCCAACATTGCAGTTGGCCAAAAAGGGTGTATGCGTTTTTTTCTGTATATATTCAAGAAAAGGGCATACACTTTTTTAGCCAAGCAAACAGGTGGGCACTGGAAGTCAATACTACAAAAGATATCACTTCGCATCAGTCAGAAGAGCCATCCTCATAAAGCGTAAACAACAGAAATGCAGGACAGGGCAAGGAGAAGAGGGAGCCCTGTGAGACTTATAGTGGAAATGTATATTGCCAACGGCCATTCTGGAGAAGTGTATTGTGTTTACTAAAGCATCTAAAAAATGAGCTACAGAGCATAGGGCACTTGCACTCATGGGCGTATATCTTGGGAAAAACAAAAATCGAGAGGACACAGGCACCCCAATGTTTACCCCCTCTCTGTTTAAAAGATCCTCGACTAGGATATAACTTAAATGTCTCTGGAGAGAAAAAATGGATAGAGATGTGGTACTTAGGTAGAGTGGAATATTATTCAGCCTGGAAATCAATGAACTATGGCCAGTTGTAACAACTCCGGAGGAGTTACGTATGATCATTCTAAGTGACATAATTCAAAAAGAAAAAGACACATATCATAAGATATCACTTAAAGGTGGAATCCAAAATGGCTACACATGAAATAAATTACAAAACAAAAACATAGTCAAATATGTAGGAAACACGCATAAGGCTGCTAAACGGGAAAGGTGGGGAGGGGTGAGGCATCATCCAGGAGGTTGAAATTAGCAAAGATACCATTCCAAATACCAAACTGATAATCAACAAAGCCTACACGGTAGCTAAAAGAACTGCACTCAGCACACTCAAGTCACCGGAAAAGAATATATACGACTGGTAAGAATCTGAAAAAGAATTTACTGATGTCTCTCTGTACGTGAATCAAGTGGATGTACAGCAGCAAGAAACAGAGCTTTGAAAATCAGCTGTAACCAATATAGTAACAAATTGAAAAAAATAAACGACAGAGAGACAGAGAAAACCTCTTACAACTTTTCCTCAGGGACGGTGATGCAACATGGATTGAACACATCTAGACCCACAGCAGGATGAGACATAAGGCTGGAAACTGTTTGCACTAAGAGAAATGTGAGGTTGGGTGAGGAAATGCACACCCTTTAAAGTAATACTACCTGGTACCCATTCAATGGGTCCCAAATCTGCAGGTTCAAGGGATCTTCCTACAGCTAAAACATGCATGGAAAACCCAGAGGACTGTACACCATGTGATCGGGAGATGTGTCTAAAATGCAGCTCATTTATCCTCTCCTGGTGCTCCTGTTCACCATTCCAGCCACGTTACTTAGAATCTCCCCACTTGGAGAATCAGCACATTTCAACTTCTGTTTCACACATTTTGCAAATTGTGAGGAGGATGAACGGGAAGAGGGGGAACCAATGAGAGAATAGTTGTAGGGGTTTGGACGGGCACATATCACTCTAATTTCCCATTAAGAATAAGAATTGAAAAAAGGCTCAGCCCGCCTCGCCGGAGCCAAAATAGGGCCTGAAGCAATCCTGCGGGTTTGAGGCCAGCTCTCAAAAGAGCAACTTAAAAAATGGAGCTCAGGGTCACTGCAATTCACAAACCTGCAGAGTTATAAATGAAAACTAACGTCCAAAACTATGTTGAGGTAAGGCAAAGAAGAGGATCTGAATGCAAGACAGAATTGCAAGAAACAGATTTCAAGAGATAGATTGGACTCGTCTTTAAAGCACATGAAAAGCGGCAGAATTTCGACAATGATGCAGTTGGCCCAAAAGGGCGTATGCGTTTTTCCTGATTATATCCAGGAAAAAACGCATACGCACTTTATGGGCAACGAAGCAAGCAAGCAATGCAAATGTGCACAACAAAGAAGTCTCATTTCCCACCGGTCAAAAGGGCCATCCTAAAAAATTGTAAAAACCAGAAATGCAGGACAGGCCATGGAGAACAGGGAGCCTTTATACGCTGATGGGCAGTGTGTGAACTGCCGAGAGCCACTCTGGAGAAGTGTATGGTGGTTCCTAAATCATCTAAAAAACAGAGCTACAGAGCATAGGACACTTCCAATCATGGGAGTATATCTAGGGAAGTCTAAAAATCAACAAGACACAAGCACACCACAGTTTAGGGCTACTCTGTTTACAAGAACCTCAACTTCAGTACACCTTAAATATCCCAGGAAAGAGAACAATGGATAAAGAAGATGTGGTACTTATGTACAATGGAATATCTCTTCACCATGAAATCAATGTAATAAGGCTAGTAGAAGGATAAAGAGTGGATTTAGGTCCGATAATACTACTTGAAATAAGTCAAACAGAAAAAGAAACATATCATAAGATATCACTTATAGAGGGAGGGTAAATATGGCTGCACAAGAAATGAATTACAGAACAGTGTCTCACATTTAGAAAACACACTTATGTCAGCTTAAGGGGAAAGGAGAGGTGGGGTGATGCATAAAAGCAGAGTTTGAAATTAGCACAGATACCGTTCAATAAACCAAATAGATATTAGACAAGATCTACACCTTGCTCAATGAACTGGCCTCAACACACCTTATAAACTGCAGAGAAATATATCTGAGTAATAAGAATCTTAAAATCCATGTATTGATATATCTCCATAAGGGAATCAAGTGTGTGCAGAGCGGCACAAACACAGCAGTGAAAATGAGCTAAACCCCATTATAGAAATAAATTTTAAAAACAAAACGCAGAAACAATGAAAGAGAGAAAAATTCTTACAAAATTTGCTCAGGGGCTGTGATGCAACCTGGATTGACCACATATAAACCCACAGCTGGATAACACATAAGGCTGGACACTTGGGGCTGAGAGGATTGGTGAGTTTTGGTGAGCAACTGCCAAAAGTTTAATGCAATACTTCATGCTACTCATTCCAAGGGTCCCAACAATCCAGGTTGAAGGGAATCTTCCTACAGCTAAACCATGCTTGGGAAACCCAGCGACTGGTATACCATATGATCGGGAAAGGTTTCTAAAACGCACCTCATTTTTCCTCTCCTGGGGCTCCGGATCGACATTCCAGCCGCTTTACTAACAACATCCTCACATGGAGAGTCAATGCCTTTAAGTTCTGGTATCGCACAGTCTGCAGTTAGTGCGGAGGATGAATGGGAATAGGGGGAACCAGTGAGAAACAAGCTGTAGCGGTTTCAATGGGCACATGTCACTCTAATTTCACATCAGTAAGAAGAATAAACCAAAGGCACAGCAAGGTGCCCCAGAAGAAGAATAGGGCCTGAAGGAATCCTGTGGTTATGAGGCAAGATCACAAAAATATGAGCTGAAAAATGGAGCTAAGGGCCACTGCAATTCAAAAACGTGCAGAGTTATAAAGGCCAACTATTTTCAAAAACTATATTGAGGTAAGGCTATGAAGAGGCATTGAAAGCAAGGCAGAATTGCAGGAAACCTATTTCAGGAGGTAGACAGGAATTGCATTTAAAGCATAGGAAAAGAGGCAGAACGACGACAATGATGCACTTGGCCAAAAAGGGCGTATGCGTTTTTTCCTGAATATATTCAGGAAAAAACGCATACGCCCTTTTTGGCCAACCAAGCAAGCTTGCAAAGGAAATCTGCACTACAATGAAGTCTCACTTCCCCCCAGTCAAAAGGGCCATCTGAAAACAGTGTAAAATCCAGAAAGACAGGACAGGCAATGGAGAACTGGGAACATTGTTATGCTGATGGGTGGGATGTAAATTGCCAACAGCCACTCGGGAGAAGTGTATGGTGTTTCCTGAAACATCTAAAAAACAAAGCAACAGAGCCTAGGGCACTTCCACTTATGGTGCTATAGCTTAGGGAAATTAAAATCAAAAAGAGACAGCCACCCCAAAGTTTGGGACGGCTCTGTTTAAGGGAACCTCGTTTATGGGACAAGTTCAATATTGCAGAAAGCGAAAAATGGATAAAGAAGTTGTGGTACTTACGTACAATGCAATATCACTCAGCAATGAAATCTATGTCATCAGGCCCGTAGCAGCATAATGAGTGGATTCAGGTATGATAATTCTAACTGAAATAAGTCACACAGAAAAAGAAACATCATAAGATATCACTAATACACGGAATGTAAACTTGCTACACAGGAACAGAGTTACAAAACAGAATAAGGTCTCAAATTTAGAAAACCAACTTATGCTTGCTTAAGGGGAAAGGTGAGTTGGGGTGCTGCATAAAACCAGAGATTGAAATGAGCACAGATAAAGTTCCTTAAGCCAAATATGGAATAGACAAGAGCTACTCCTTGCTCAACGAGATGGACTCAACACCCCATATTAAACGCCTAAGTATGTACCTGACTAGTAAGTATCTTAAAACCTATGGATTGCTATGTCTCCAAAAGAGAATCAAGCGTGTGTACAGGGGCATAAACGCAGCAGTGATAGGATTGGAGAGGTTCGGTGAGCAAATGAAGACCCTTTGAAGTCATATTGCATGGTACCTATTCGACGGGTCTCAACTCTCCAGGTTTAAGGGATTCTTCCTTCAGCTAAAACACGCATGTGGAACCCAGAGTATGATCAACCGTGTGATCGGGAGATGTGTTCAAATATGTCTCAGTTCCCGTCCCCTGGTTCTCGGGTGCAACATTCCAGATGCTTTACTAACACTCTCCCGACTTGGAGAGTCAGTGCCTTTAACCTCCTGTTTGGCCAAGTTTGCAATTTCTGTGGAAGATGAACAGGAATAGGGAGGACCAATGAGAGACTAGTTGGAGGTGTCTGGACAGGCAAATTTAACTCTCATTTCCCACCAGGAAGAGGAATTAACCAAAGGCTCAGCATCCCGTGCCAGAACCAGATTAGGGCCTGAAGCAATCCTGCAGTGTTGCGGGCAGCTCAAAAGAAAGCGAATTGAAGAAAGGAGCTCAGGGGCACTGTAATTCACAAACCTGCAGAGTTATAAATGACAGCTATCGTCCAAAAATATACTGAAGTAAGGCTGCCAAGAGGACTTGAAAGCGGGGCAAAATTGCAGGAAATCGATTTCAGGAGGTCGACTGGAATTGCATTTAAAGCATAGGAAAAGAGGCAGAACGTCCACAATGATGCACTTGAACAAAAAGGGCGTATGCGTTTTTTCCTGAATATATTCAGGAAAAAACGCATATGCCCTTTTTGGCCAACCAAGCAAGCTTGCAAAGGAAATCTGCACTACAATGAAGTCTCACTTCCCCCTGGTAAAAAGGGCCATCTGAAAAAAGTGTAAAATCCAGAAAGGCAGTACAGGCCATGGAGAACTGGGAGCCTGGTTATGCTGATGAGTGGGATGTAAATTGCCAACAGCCACTCGGGAGAAGTGTATGGTGTTTCCTGAAACATCTAAAAAACAAAGCAACAGAGCCTAGGGCACTTCCACTTATGGTGCTATAGCTTAGGGAAATTAAAATCAAAAAGACACAGCCACCCCAAAGTTTGGGACGGCTCTGTTTACAAGAACCTCGTTTACGGGACAAGTTCAATATTGCAGAAAGCGAAAAATGGATAAAGAAGTTGTGGTACATACGTACAATGCAATATCACTCAGCAATGACATCTATGTCATCAGGCCCGTAGCAGCATAATGAGTGGATTCAGGTATGATGATTCTAACTGAAATAAGTCACACAGAAAAAGAAACATCATAAGATATCACTAATACACGGAATGTAAACTTGCTACAAAGGAACTGAATTACAAAACAGAAGAGGGTCTCAAATTTAGAAAACCAACTTATGCTTGCTTAAGGGGAAAGGTGAGTTGGGGTGCTGCATAAAACCAGAGATTGAAATGAGCACAGATAATGTTCCTTAAGCCAAATATGGAATAGACAAGAGATACTCCTTGCTCAACGAAATGGACTCAACACCCCATATTAAACGCCTAAGAATGTACCTGACTAGTAAGTATCTTAAAACCTATGGATTGTTATGTCTGCGAATGAGTATCAAGCATGTGTACAGGGGCATAAAAGCAGCACTGATAGGATTGGAGAGGTTCAGTGAGCAAATGAAGACCCTTTGAAGTCATATTGCATGGTACCCATTCCACGGATCTCAACTCTCCAGGTTTAAGGGATTCTTCCTTCAGCTAAAACACGCATGTGGAACCCAGAGTATGATCAACCGTGTGATAGGGAGACGTGTTCAAATATGTTTCAGTGTTCGTCCCCTGGTACTCGGGTGCAACATTCCAGACGCTTTACTAACACTCTCCCGATTTGGAAAGTCAGTGACTTTAACCTCCTGTTTGGCCCAGTTTGCAATTTCTGCGGAAGATGAACAGGAATAGGGAGAACCAATGAGAGACAAGATGGAGGTGTCTGGACGGGCAAATTTAACTCTCATTTCCCACCAGGAAGAGGAATTAACCAAAGACTCAGCGTGCCGTGCCGGAACCAGATTAGGGCCTGAAGCAATCCTGCGGTGTTGCGGCCAGCTCACAAGAAAGCGAGTTGAAGAAAGGAGCTCAGGGGCACTGTAATTCACAAACCTGCAGACTTATAAATGACAGCTATCGTCCAAAAATATACTGAAGTAAGGCTGCCAAGAGGACTTGAAAGCGGGGCAGAATTGCAGGAAACCGATTTCAGGAGGTAGACTGGAATTGCATTTAAAGCATAGGAAAAGAGGAAGAACGTCCACAATGATGCACTTGGCCAAAAATGTCTTATGCGTTTTTTCCTGAATATATTCAGGAAAAAACGCATACGCCATTTTTGGCCAACCAAGCAAGCTTGCAAAGGAAATCTGCACTACAATGAAGTCTCACTTCCCCCCAGTCAAAAGGGTCATCTGAAAAAAGTATAAAATCCAGAAAGGCAGGACAGGCCATGGAGAACTGGGAGCCCTGTTATGCTGATGGGTGGGATGTAAATTGCCAACAGCCACTCGGGAGAAGTGTATGGTGTTTCCTGAAACATCTAAAAAACAAAGCAACAGGGCCTAGGTCAAATCCACTTATGGTCCTATAGCTTAGGGAAATTAAAATCAAAAAGACACAGCCACCCCAAAGTTTGGGATGACTCTGTTTACAAGAACCTCGTTTATGGTACATGTTCAATATCGCAGAAAGCGAAAAATGGATAAAGAAGTTGTGGTACTTACGTACAATGCAATATCACTCAGCAATGAAATCTATGTCAACAGGCCTGTAGCAGAAAATGAGTGGGTTCAGGTATGATTATTCTAACTGAAATAAGTCACACAGAAAAAGAAACATCATAAGATATCACTAATACACGGAATATAAACTTGGCTACACAGGAACTGGATTACAAAACAGAACAGGGTCTCAAATTTAGAAAACCAACTTATGCTTGCTTAAGGGGAAAGGTGAGTTGGGGTGCTGTATAAAACCAGAGATTGAAATGAGCACAGATAAAGTTCCTTAAGCCAAATATGTAATAGACAAGAGCTACTCCTTGCTCAACGAAATGGACTCAACACCCCATATTAAACGCCTAAGAATGTACCTGACTAGGAAGTATCTTAAAACCTATGGATTGCTATGTCTCCGAAAGAGAATCAAGCGTGTGTACAGGGGCATAAACGCAGCAGTGATAGGATTGGAGAGGTTCGGTGAGCAAATGAAGACCCTTTGAAGTCATATTGCATGGTACCCATTCCACGGTTCTCAACTCTCTAGGTTTAAGGGATTCTTCCTTCAGCTGAAACATGCATGTGGAACCCAGAGTATGATCAACCGTGTGATCAGGAGACGTGTTCAAATATGTCTCAGTTTTCGTCCCCTGGTACTCGGGTGCAACATTCCAGACGCCTTACTAACACTCTCCCGACTTGGAGAGTCAGTGCCTTTAACCTCCTGTTTGGCCCAGTTTGCAATTTCTGCGGAAGATGAACAGGAATAGGGAGGACCAATGAGAGACTAGCTGGAGGTGTCTGGACGGGCAAATTTAACTCTCATTACCCACGAGGAAGAGGAATTAACCAAAGGCTCGGCGTGCCATGCCGGAACCACATTAGGACCTGAAGCAATCCTGCGGTGTTGCGGCCAGCTCACAAGAAAGCGAGTTGAAGAAAGGAGCTCAGGGGCACTGTAATTCACAAACCTGCAGAGTTATAAATGACAGCTATCGTCCAAAAATATACTGAAGTAAGGCTGCCAAGAGGACTTGAAAGTGGGGCAGAATTGCAGGAAACCGATTTCAGGAGGGAGACTGGAATTGCATTTAAAGCATAGGAAAAGAGGCAGAACGTCCACAATGATGCACTTGGCCAAAAATGTCGTATGCGTTTTTTCCTGAATATATTCAGGAAAAAACGCATACACAATTTTTGGCCAACCAAGCAAGCTTGCAAAGGAAATCTGCACTACAATGAAGTCTCACTTCCCCCCGGTCAAAAGGGCCATCTGAAAAAAGTGTAAAATCGAGAAAGGCAGGACAATCCATGGAGAACTGGGAGCCTTGTTATGCTGATGGGCGGGATGTAAATTGCCAACAGCCACTCGAGAGAAGTGTATGGTGATTCCTGAAACATCTAAAAAACAGAGCAACGGAGCCTAGGGCACTTCCACTTATGGTCCTATAGCTTAGGGAAATTAAAATCAAAAAGACACAGCCACCCCAAAGTTTGGGACGGCTCTGTTTACAAGAACATCGTTTACGGTACAAGTTCAATATCGCAGAAACTGAAAAATGGATAAAGAAGTTGTGGTACTTATGTACAATGCAATATCACTCAGCAATGAAATCTACGTCATCAGGCCCGTAACAGCATAGAGTGGATTCAGGTATGATGATTCTAACTGAAATAAGTCACACAGAAAAAGAAACATCATAAGATATCACTAATACACGGAATGTAGAATTGGCTACACAGGAACTGGATTACAAAACAGAACAGGGTCTCAAATTTAGAAAACCAACTTATGCTTGCTTAAGGGGAAAGGTGAGTTGGGGTGCTGCATAAAACCAGAGATTGAAATGAGCACAGATAAAGTTCCTTAAGCCAAATATGTAATAGACAAGAGCTACTACTTGCTCAACGAAATGTACTCAACACCGCATATTAAAGCCTAAGAATGTACCTGACTAGTAAGTATCTTAAAACCTATGGATTGCTATGTCTCTGAAAGAGAATCAAGCGTGTGTACAGGGGCATAAACGCAGAAGTGTTAGGACTGGAGAGGTTCGGTGAGCAAATGAAGACCCTTTGAAGTCATATTGCATGGTACCCATTCCACGGGTCTCAACTCTCCAACTTTAAGGGAATCTTCCTTCAGCTGAAACATGCATGTGGAACCCAGAGTATCATCAACCGTGTGATCGGGAGACGTGTTCCAATATGTCTCAGTTCTTGTCCCCTGGTACTCGGGTGCAACATTCCAGACGCTTTACTAACACTCTCCCGACTTGGAGAGTCAGTGCCTTTAACCTCCTGTTTGGCCCAGTTTGCAATTTCTGCAGAAGATGAACAGGAATAGGGAGTACCAATGAGAGACTAGCTGGAGGTGTCTGGACGGGCAAATTTAACTCTCATTTCCCACCAGGAAGAGGAATTAACCAAAGGCTCAGCGTGCCGTGCCGGAACAAGATTAGGGCCTGAAGCAATCCTGCGGTGTTGCGGCCAGCTCACAAGAAAGCGAGTTGAAGAAAGGAGCTCAGGGGCCCTGTAATTCACAAACCTGCAGAATTATAAATGACAGCTATCATCCAAAAATATACTGAAGTAAGGCTGCCAAGAGGACTTGAAAGCGGGGCAGAATTGCAGAAAACCGATTTCAGGAGGTAGACTGGAATTGCATTTAAAGCATAGGAAAAGAGGCAGAACGTCCACAATGATGCACTTGGACAAACAGGGCGTATGCGTTTTTTCCTGAATATATTCACTCGGGAGAAGTGTATGGTGTTTCCTGAAACATCTAAAAAAGAAAGCAACAGAGCCTAGGTCAATTCCACTTATGGTCCTATAGCTTAGGGAAATTAAAATCAAAAAGACACAGCCACCCCAAAGTTTGGGATGGCTCTGTTTACAAGAACCTCGTTTATGGTACAAGTTCAATATCGCAGAAAGCGAAAAATGGATAAAGCAGTTGTGGTACTTACGTACAATGCAATATCACTCAGCAATGAAATCTATGTCAACAGGCCTGTAGCAGAAAATGAGTGGGTTCAGGTATGATGATTCTAACTGAAATAAGTCACACAGAAAAAGAAACATCATAAGATATCACTAATACACGGAATGTAAACTTGGCTACACAGGAACTGGATTACAAAACAGAACAGGGTCTCAAATTTAGAAAACCAACTTATGCTTGCTTAAGGGGAAAGGTGAGTTGGGGTGCTGCATAAAACCAGAGATTGAAATGAGCACAGATAAAGTTCCTTAAGCCAAATATGGAATAGACAAGTGCTACTCCTTGTTCAATGAAATGGACTCAACACCCCATATTAAACGCCTAAGAATGTACCTGACTAGTAAGTATCTTAAAACCTATGGATTGCTATGTCTCCGAAAGAGAATCAATCATGTGTACAGGGGAATAAACGCAGCAGTGATAGGATTGGAGAGGTTCGGTGAGCAAACGAAGACCCTTTGAAATCATATTGCATGGTACCCATTCCACGGGTCTCAACTCTCCAGGTTTAAGGGATTCTTCCTTCAGCTAAAACATGCATGTGGAACCCAGAGTATGATCAACCGTGTGATCGGGAGACGTGTGCCAATATATCTCAGTTCTCGTCCCCTGGTACTTGGGTGCAACATTCCAGACACTTCACTAACACTCTCCCGACTTGGAGAGTCAGTGCCTTTAACGTCCTGTTTGGCCCAGTTTGCAATTTCTGCGGAATATGAACAGGAATAGGGAGAACCAATGAGAGACTAGCTGGAGGTGTCTGGACGGGCAAATTTAACTCTCATTTCCCACCAGGAAGAGGAATTAACCAAATTCTCAGCGTGCCGTGGGGAACCAGATTAGGGCCTGAAGCAATCCTGCGGTGTTGCGGCCAGCTCACAAGAAAGCGAGTTGAAGAAAGGAGCTCAGGGGCACTGTAATTCACAAACCTTCAGAGTTATAAATGACAGCTATGGTCCAAAAATATACTGAAGTAAGGCTGCCAAGAGGACTTGAACGTGGGGCAGAATTGCAGGAAACCGATATCAGGAGGGAGACTGGAATTGCATTTAAAGCATAGGAAAAGAGACAGAACGTCCACAATGATGCACTTGGCCAAAAAGGGCGTATGCATTTTTTCCTGAATATATTCAGGAAAAAACGCATACGCCCTTTTTGGACAACCAAGCAAGCTTGCAAAGGAAATCTGCACTACAATTAAGTCTCACTTCCCCCCGGTCAAAAGGGTCATGGGAAAAAAGTGTAAAATCCAGAAAGGCAGGACAGGCCATGGAGAACTGGGAGCCTTGTTATGCTGATGGGCAGGTTGTAAATTGCCAACAGCCACTCGGGAGAAGTGTATGGTGTTTCCTGAAACATCTAAAAAACAAAGCAACAGAGCCTAGGTCAATTCCACTTATGGTCCTATAGCTTAGGGAAATTAAAATCAAAAAGACACAGCCACCCCAAAGTTTGGGACGGCTCTGTTTACAAGAACCTCTTTTACGGTACAAGTTCAATATCGCAGAAAGCGCAAAATGGATAAAGATGTTGTGGTACTTACGTACAATGCAATATCACTCAGCAATGAAATCTATGTCAACAGGCCTGTAGCAGAAAATGAGTGGGCTCAGGTATGATGATTCTAACTGAAATAAGTCACAGAGAAAAAGAAACAACATAAGATATCACTAATACACGGAATGTAAACTTGGCTACACAGGAACTGAATTACAAAACAGAACAGGGTCTCAAATTTAGAAAAACAACTTATGCTTGCTTAAGGGGAAATGTGAGTTGGGGTGCTGCATAAATCCAGAGATTGAAATGAGCACAGATAAAGTTCCTTAAGCCAAATATGTAATAGACAAGAGCTACTCCTTGCTCAACTAAATGGACTCAACACCCCATATTAAACGCCTAAGAATGTACCTGACTAGTAAGTATCTTAAAACCTATGGATTGCTATGTCTCCGAAAGAGAATCAAGCATGTGTACAGGGGCATAAACGCAGCAGTGATAGGATTTGAGAGGTTCGGTGAGCAAAGAATGACCCTTTGAAGTCATATTACATGCTACCCATTCCACGGGTCTCAACTCTCCAGGTTTAAGGGATTCTTCCTTCAGCTGAAACATGCATGTGGAACCCAGAGTATGATCAACCGTGTGATCAGGAGACGTTTTCAAATATGTCTCAGGTTTTGTCCACTGGTACTCGGGTGCAACATTCCAGACGCTTTAGTAACACTCTCCTGACTTGGAGAGTCAGTGCCTTTAACCTCCTGTTTGGCCCAGATTGCAATTTCTGCAGAAGATGAACAGGAATAGGTAGGAGCAATGAGAGACTAGCTGGAGGTGTCTGGACGGGCAAATTTAACTCTCATTTCCCACCAGGAAGAGGAATTAACCAAAGGCTCAGTGTGCCGTGCCGGAACCACATTAGGGCCTGAAGCAATCCTGCGGTGTTGTGGCCCGCTCACAAGAAAGCGAGTTGAAGAAAGGAGCTCAGGGGTACTGTAATTCACAAACCTGCAGAGTTATAAATGACAGCTATCGTCCAAAAATATACTGAAGTAAGGCTGCCAAGAGGACTTGAAAGCGGGGCAGAATTGCAGGAAACCGATTTCAGGAGGGAGACTGGAATTGCATTTAAAGCATAGGAAAAGAGGAAGAACGTCCAAAATGATGCACTTGGCCAAAAATTTCGTATGCGTTTTTTCCTGAATATATTCAGGAAAAAACGCATACACCATTTTTGGCTAACCAAGCAAGCTTGCAAAGGAAATCTGCACTACAATGAAGTCTCACTTCCCCCCGGTCAAAAGGGCCATCTGAAAAAATTGTAAAATCGAGAAAGGCAGGAGAGTCCATGGAGAAATGGGAGCCTTGTTATGCTGATGGGCGGGATGTAAATTGCCAACAGCCACTCGAGAGAAGTGTATGGTGTTTCCTGAAACATCTAAAAAACAAAGCAACGGAGCCTAGGGCACTTCCACTTATGGTCCTATAGCTTAGGGAAATTAAAATCAAAAAGACACAGCCACCCCAAAGTTTGGGACGGCTCTGTTTACAAGAACATCGTTTACGGTACAAGTTCAATATCGCAGAAACTGAAAAATGGATAAAGAAGTTGTGGTAGTTACGTACAATGCAATATCACTCAGCAATGAAATCTACGTCATCAGGCCCGTAACAGCATAGAGTGGATTCAGGTATGCTGATTCTAACTGAAATAAATCACACAGAAAAAGAAACATCATAAGATATCACTAATAAACGGAATGTAGAATTGGCTACACAGGTACTGGATTAAAAAACAGAACAGGGTCTCAAATTTAGAAAACCAACTTATGCTTGCTTAAGGGGAAAGGTGAGTTGGGGTGCTGCATAAAACCAGAGATTGAAATGAGCACAGATAAAGTTCCTTAAGCCAAATATGTAATAGACAAGAGCTACTACTTGCTCAACGAAATGTACTCAACACCGCATATTAAACGCCTAAGAATGTACCTGACTAGTAAGTATCTTAAAACCTATGGATTGCTATGTCTCTGAAAGAGAATCAAGCGTGTGTACAGGGACATAAACGCAGAAGTGTTAGGATTGGAGAGGTTCGGTGAGCAAATGAAGACCCTTTGAAGTCATATTGCATGGTACCCATTCCACGGTTCTCAACTCTCCAAATTTAAGGGAATCTTCCTTCAGCTGAAACATGCATGTGGAACCCAGAGTATGATCAACCGTGTGATCGGGAGACGTGTTCCAATATGTCTCAGTTCTCGTCCCCTGGTACTCGGGTGCAACATTCCAGACGCTTTACTAACACTCTCCCGACTTGGAGAGTCAGTGCCTTTAACCTCCTGTTTGACCCAGTTTGCAATTTCTGCAGAAGATGAACAGGAATAGGGAGAACCAATGAGAGACTAGCTGGAGGTGTCTGGACGGGCAAATTTAACTCTCATTTCCCACCAGGAAGAGGAATTAACCAAAGGCTCAGCGTGCCGTGCCGGAACAAGATTAGGGCCTGAAGCAATCCTGCAGTGTTGCGGCCAGCTCACAAGAAAGCGAGTTGAAGAAAGGAGCTCAGGGGCCCTGTAATTCACAAACCTGCAGAATTATAAATGACAGCTATCGTCCAAAAATATACTGAAGTAAGGCTGCCAAGAGGACTTGAAAGCGGGGCAGAATTGCAGAAAACCGATTTCAGGAGGTAGACTGGAATTGCATTTAAAGCATAGGAAAAGAGGCAGAACGTCCACAATGATGCACTTGGACAAACAGGGCGTATGCGTTTTTTCCTGAATATATTCACTCGGGAGAAGTGTATGGTGTTTCCTGAAACATCTAAAAAAGAAAGCAACAGAGCCTAGGTCAATTCCACTTATGGTCCTATAGCTTAGGGAAATTAAAATCAAAAAGACACAGCCACCCCAAAGTTTGGGATGGCTCTGTTTACAAGAACCTCGTTTATGGTACAAGTTCAATATCGCAGAAAGCGAAAAATGGATAAAGCAGTTGTGGTACTTACGTACAATGCAATATCACTCAGCAATGAAATCTATGTCAACAGGCCTGTAGCAGAAAATGAGTGGGTTCAGGTATGATGATTCTAACTGAAATAAGTCACACAGAAAAAGAAACATCATAAGATATCACTAATACACGGAATGTAAACTTGGCTACACAGGAACTGGATTACAAAACAGAACAGGGTCTCAAATTTAGAAAACCAACTTATGCTTGCTTAAGGGGAAGGTGAGTTTGGGCGCTGCATAAAACCAGAGATTGAAATGAGCACAGATAAAGTTCCTTAAGCCAAATATGGAATAGACAAGTGCTACTCCTTGTTCAATGAAATGGACTCAACACCCCATATTAAACGCCTAAGAATGTACCTGACTAGTAAGTATCTTAAAACCTATGGATTGCTATGTCTCCGAAAGAGAATCAAGCATGTGTACAGGGATATAAACGCAGCTGTGATAGGATTGGAGAGTTTCGGTGAGCAAACGAAGACCCTTTGAAATCATATTGCATGGTACCCATTCCACGGGTCTCAACTCTCCAGGTTTAAGGGATTCTTCCTTCAGCTAAAACATGCATGTGGAACCCAGAGTATGATCAACCATGTGATCGGGAGACGTGTGCCAATATATCTCAGTTCTCGTCCCCTGGTACTCGGGTGTAACATTCCAGACACTTTACTAATACTCTCCCGACTTGGTGAGTCAGTGCCTTTAACGTCCTGTTTGGCCCAGTTTGCAATTTCTGCGGAAGATGAACAGGAATAGGGAGAACCAATGAGAGACTAGCTGGAGGTGTCTGGACGGGCAAATTTAACTCTCATTTCCCACCAGGAAGAGGAATTAACCAAAGGCTCAGCGTGCCGTGCCAGAACCAGATTAGGGCCTGAAGCAATCCTGCGGTGTTGCAGCCAGCTCACAAGAAAGCGAGTTGAAGAAAGGAGCTCAGGGGCACTGTAATTCACAAACCTGCAGAGTTATAAATGACAGCTATCGTCCAAAAATATACTGAAGTAAGGCTGCCAAGAGGACTTGAAAGCGGGGCAGAATTGCAGGAAACCGATTTCAGGAGTAGACTGGAATTGCATTTAAAGCATAGGAAAAGAGGAAGAACGTCCACAATGATGCACTTGGCCAAAAATGTCATATGAGTTTTTTCCTGAATATATTCAGGAAAAAACGCATACACCATTTTTGGCCAACCAAGCAAGCTTGCAAAGGAAATCTGCACTACAATGAAGTCTCACTTCCCCCCAGTCAAAAGGGCCATCTGAAAAAAGTGTAAAATCCAGAAAGGCAGGACAGGCCATGGAGAACTGGGAGCCCTGTTATGCTGATGGGTGGGATGTAAATTGCCAACAGCCACTCGGGAGAAGTGTATGGTGTTTCCTGAAACATCTAAAAAACAAAGCAACAGGGCCTAGGTCAATTCCACTTATGGTCCTATAGCTTAGGGAAATTAAAATCAAAAAGACACAGCCACCCCAAAGTTTGGGACGGCTCTGTTTACAAGAACCTCTTTTACGGTACAAGTTCAATATCGCAGAAAGCGCAAAATGGATAAAGAAGTTGTGGTACTTACGTACAATGCAATATCACTCAGCAATGAAATCTATGTCAACAGGCCTGTAGCAGAAAATGAGTGGGCTCAGGTATGATGATTCTAACTGAAATAAGTCACACAGAAAAAGAAACAACATAAGATATCACTAATAAACGGAATGTAAACTTGGCTACACAGGAACTGGATTACAAAAGAGAACAGGGTCTCAAATTTAGAAAACCAACTTATGCTTGCTTAAGGGGAAATGTGAGTTGGGGTGCTGCATAAAACCAGAGATTGAAATGAGCACAGATAAAGTTCCTTAAGCCAAATATGTAATAGACAAGAGCTACTCCTTGCTCAACGAAATGGACTCAACACCCCATATTAAACGCCTAAGAATGTACCTGATTAGTAAGTATCTTAAAACCTATGGATTGCTATGCCTCCGAAAGAGAATCAAGCGTGTGTACAGGGGCATAAACGCAGCAGTGATAGGATTGGAGAGGTTCGGTGAGCAAATGAAGACCCTTTGAAGTCATATTGCATGGTACCCATTCCACGGTTCTCAACTCTCCAGGTTTAAGGGATTCTTCCTTCAGCTGAAACATGCATGTGGAACCCAGAGTATGATCAACCGTGTGATCAGGAGACGTGTTCAAATATGTCTCAGTTTTCGTCCCCTGGTACTCGGGCGCAACATTCCAGACGCTTTACTAACAATCTCCCGACTTGGAGAGTCAGTGCCTTTAACCTCCTGTTTGGCCCAGTTTGCAAATTCTGCGGAAGATGAACAGGAATAAGGAGGACCAATGAGAGACTAGCTGGAGGTGTCTGGACGGGCAAATTTAACTCTCATTTCCCACCAGGAAGAGGAATTAACCAAAGGCTCAGCGTGCCATGCCGGAACAAGATTAGGGCCTGAAGCAATCCTGCGGTGTTGCGGCCAGCTCACAAGAAAGCGAGTTTAAGACAGGAGCTCAGGGCCCCTGTAATTCACAAACCTGCAGAATTATAAATGACAGCTATCGTCCAAAAATATACTGAAGTAAGGCTGCCAAGAGGACTTGAAAGCGGGGCAGAATTGCAGAAAACCGATTTCAGGAGGTAGACTGGAATTGCATTTAAAGCATAGGAAAAGAGGCAGAACGTCCACAATGATGCACTTGGACAAAAAGGGCGTATCCGTTTTTTCCTGAATATATTCACTCGGGAGAAGTGTATGGTGTTTCCTGAAACATCTAAAAAAGAAAGCAACAGAGCCTAGGGCACTTCCACTTATGGTCCTATAGCTTAGGGAAATTAAAATCAAAAAGACACAGCCACCCAAATGTTTGGGACGGCTCTGTTTACAAGAACCTCGTTTATGGTACAAGTTCAATATCGCAGAAAGTGAAAAATGGATAAAGAAGTTGTGGTACTTACGTACAATGCAATACCACTCAGCAATGAAATCTATGTCAACACGCCTGTAGCACAAAATGAGTGGGTTCAGGTATGATGATTCTAACTGAAATAAGTCACACAGAAAAAGAAACATCATAAGATATCACTAATACACGGAATGTAAACTTGGCTACACAGGAACTGAATTACAAAACAGAACAGGGTCTCAAATTTAGAAAACCAACTTATGCTTGCTTAAGGGGAAAGGTGAGTTGGGATGCAGCATAAAACCAGAGATTGAAATGAACACAGATAAAGTTCCTTAAGCCAAATATGTAATACACAAGAGCTACTCCTTATTCAACGAAATGGACTCAACACCCCATATTAAACGCCTAAGAATGTACCTGACTAGTAAGTATCTTAAAACCTATGGATTGCTATGTCTCCGAAAGAGAATCAAGCATGTGTACAGGGGCATAAACACAGCAGTGATAGGATTTGAGAGTTTCGGTGAGCAAAGAATGACCCTTTGAAGTCATATTACATGCTACCCATTCCACGGGTCTCAACTCTCCAGGTTTAAGGGATTCTTCCTTCAGCTGAAACATGCATGTGGAACCCAGAGTATGATCAACCGTGTGATCAGGAGACGTTTTCAAATATGTCTCAGTTTTCGTCCACTGGTACTCGGGTGCAACATTCCAGACGCTTTACTAACACTCTCCTGACTTGGAGAGTCAGTGCCTTTAACCTCCTGTTTGGCCCAGATTGCAATTTCTGCAGAAGATGAACAGGAATAGGTAGGAGCAATGAGAGACTAGCTGGAGGTGTCTGGACGGGCAAATTTAACTCTCATTTCCCACCAGGAAGAGGAATTAACCAAAGGCTCAGCGTGCGGTGCCGGAACAAGATTAGGGCCTGAAGCAATCCTGTGGTGTTGTGGCCCGCTCACAAGAAAGCGAGTTGAAGAAAGGAGCTCAGGGGCACTGTAATTCACAAACCTGCAGAGTTATAAATGTCAGCTATCGTCCAAAAATATACTGAAGTAAGGCTGCCAAGAGGACTTGAAAGCGGGGCAGAATTGCAGGAAACCGATTTCAGGAGGTAGACTGGAATTGCATTTAAAGCATAGGAAAAGAGGCAGAACGTCCACAATGATGCACTTGGCCAAAAAGGGCGTATGCGTTTTTTCCTGAATATATTCAGAAAAAAACGCATACGCCCTTTTTGGCCAACCAAGCAAGCTTGCAAAGGAAATCTGCACTACAATGAAGTCTCACTTCCGCCTGGTCAAAAGGGCCATCTGAAAAAAGTGTAAAATCCAGAAAGGCAGGACAGGCCATGGAGAACTGGGAGCCTTGTTATGCTGATGGGTGGGATGTAAATTGCCAACAGCCACTGGGGAGAAGTGTATGGTGTTTCCTGAAACATCTAAAAAACAAAGCAACAGAGCCTAGGGCACTTCCACTTATGGTCCTATAGCTTAGGGAAATTAAAATCAAAAAGACACAGCCACCCCAAAGTTTGGGACGGCTCTGTTTACAAGAACCTTGTTTATGGTACAAGTTCAATATCACAGAAAGTGAAAAATGGATAAAGAAGTTGTGGTACTTACGTACAATGCAATATCACTCAGCAATGAAATCTATGTCATCAGGCCCATAGGAGCATAGTGAGTGGATTCAGGTATGACGATTCTAACTGAAATAAGTCACACAGAAAGAGAAACATCATACGATATCACTAATACATGGAATGTAAACTTGGCTACACAGAAACTGAATTACAAAACAGAACAGGGTCTCAAATGAAGAAAACCAACTTATGCTTGCTTAAGGGGAAAGGTGAGTTGGGGTGCTGCATAAAACCAGAGATTGAAATGAGCACAGATAAAGTTCCTTAAGCCAAATATGGAATAGACAAGAGCTACTCCTTGCTCAACGAAATGGACTCAACACCCCATATTAAACGCCGAAGAATGTACCTGACTAGTAAGTATCTTAAACCCTATGGATTGCTATGTTTCTGAAAGAGAATCAAGCGTGTGTACAGTTGCATAAACGCAGCAGTGATAGGATTGGAGAGGTTCGGTGAGCAAATGAAGACCCTTTGAAGTCATAATGCATGGTACCCATTCCACGGGTCTCAACTCTCCAGGTTTAAGGGATTCTTCCTTCAGCTGAAACATGCCTGTGGAACCCAGAGTATGATCAACCGTGTGATCGGGAGACGTGTTCAAATATGTCTCAGTTTTCGTCCCCTGGTACTCGGGTGCAACATTCCAGACGCTTTACTAACACTCTCCCGACTTGGAGAGTCAGTGCCTTTAACCTCCTGTTTGGCCCAGTTTGCAATTTCTGCGGAAGATGAACAGGAATAGGGAGAACCAATGAGAGACTAGCTGGACGTTTCTGGACGGGCAAATTTAACTCTCATTTCCCACCAGGAAGAGGAATTAACCAAAGGCTCAGCGTGCCGTGCCAGAACCAGATTAGGGTCTGAAGCAATCCTGCGGTGTTGTGGCCAGCTCACAAGAAAGCGAGTTGAAGAAAGGAGCTCACGGGCACTGTAATTCACAAACGTGCAGAGTTATAAATGACAGCTATCGTCCAAAAATATACTGAAGTAAGGCTGCCAAGAGGACTTGAAAGCGGGGCAGAATTGCAGGAAACCGATTTCAGGAGGTAGACTGGAATTGCATTTAAAGCATAGGAAAAGAGGCAGAACGTGGACAATGATGCACTTGGCCAAAAAGGGCGTATGCGTTTTTTCCTGAATATATTCAGGAAAAAACGCATACGCCCTTTTTGGCGAACCAAGCAAGCTTGCACAGGAAATCTGCACTACAATGAAGTTTCACTTCCCCCCTGTCAAAGGGGCCATCTGAAAAAAGTGTAAAATCCAGAAAGGCAGGACAGGCCATGGAGAACTGGGAGCCTTGTTATGCTGATGGGCGGGTTGTAAATTGCCAACAGCCACTAGGGAGAAGTGTATGGTGTTTCCTGAAACATCTAAAAAACAAAGCAACAGAGCCTAGGGCACTTCCACTTATGGTCCTATAGCTTAGGGAAATTAAAATCAAAAAGACACAGCCACCCCAAAGTTTGGGACGGCTCCGTTTACAAGAACCTCGTTTATGGTACAAGTTCAATATCGCAGAAAGTGAAAAATGGATAAAGAATTTGTGCTACTTACGTACAATGCAATATCACTCAGCAATGAAATCTCTGTCAACAGGCCTGTAGCAGAAAATGAGTGGGTTCAGGTATGATGATTCTAACTGAAATAAGTCACACAGAAAAAGAAACATCATAAGATATCACTAATACACGGAATGTAAAATTGGCTACACAGGAACTGGATTACAAAAGAGAACAGGGTCTCAAATTTAGAAAACCAACTTATGCTTGCTTAAGGGGAAAGGTGAGTTGGGGTGCTGCATAAAACCAGAGATTGAAATGAGCACAGATAAAGTTCCTTAAGCCAAATATGTAATAGACAAGAGCTACTGCTTGCTCAACGAAATGGACTCAACACCGCATATTAAACGCCTAAGAATGTACCTGACTAGTAAGTATCTTAAAACCTATGGATTGCTATGTCTCTGAAAGAGAATCAACCATGTGTACAGGGGCATAAACGCAGCAGTGATAGGATTGGAGAGGTTCGGTGAGCAAATGAAGACCCTTTGAAATCATATTGCATGGTACCCATTCCACGGGTCTCAACTCTCCAGGTTTAAGGAATTCTTCCTTCAGCTGAAACATGCATGTGGAACCCAGAGTATGATCAACCGTGTGATCAGGAGACGTTTTCAAATATGTCTCAGTTTTCGTCCACTGGTACTCGGGTGCAACATTCCAGACGCTTTACTAACACTCTCCTGACTTGGAGAGTCAGTGCCTTTAACCTCCTGTTTGGCCCAGATTGCAATTTCTGCAGAAGATGAACAGGAATAGGTAGGAGCAATGAGAGACTAGCTGGAGGTGTCTGGACGGGCAAATTTAACTCTCATTTCCCACCAGGAAGAGGAATTAACCAAAGGCTCAGCGTGCGGTGCCGGAACAAGATTAGGGCCTGAAGCAATCCTGTGGTGTTGTGGCCCGCTCACAAGAAAGCGAGTTGAAGAAAGGAGCTCAGGGGCACTGTAATTCACAAACCTGCAGAGTTATAAATGTCAGCTATCGTCCAAAAATATACTGAAGTAAGGCTGCCAAGAGGACTTGAAACGGGGCAGAATTGCAGGAAACCGATTTCAGGAGGTAGACTGGAATTGCATTTAAAGCATAGGAAAAGAGGCAGAACGTCCACAATGATGCACTTGGCCAAAAAGGGCGTATGCGTTTTTTCCTGAATATATTCAGAAAAAAACGCATACGCCCTTTTTGGCCAACCAAGCAAGCTTGCAAAGGAAATCTGCACTACAATGAAGTCTCACTTCCGCCTGGTCAAAAGGGCCATCTGAAAAAAGTGTAAAATCCAGAAAGGCAGGACAGGCCATGGAGAACTGGGAGCCTTGTTATGCTGATGGGTGGGATGTAAATTGCCAACAGCCACTGGGGAGAAGTGTATGGTGTTTCCTGAAACATCTAAAAAACAAAGCAACAGAGCCTAGGGCACTTCCACTTATGGTCCTATAGCTTAGGGAAATTAAAATCAAAAAGACACAGCCACCCCAAAGTTTGGGACGGCTCTGTTTACAAGAACCTTGTTTATGGTACAAGTTCAATATCACAGAAAGTGAAAAATGGATAAAGAAGTTGTGGTACTTACGTACAATGCAATATCACTCAGCAATGAAATCTATGTCATCAGGCCCATAGGAGCATAGTGAGTGGATTCAGGTATGACGATTCTAACTGAAATAAGTCACACAGAAAGAGAAACATCATACGATATCACTAATACATGGAATGTAAACTTGGCTACACAGAAACTGAATTACAAAACAGAACAGGGTCTCAAATGAAGAAAACCAACTTATGCTTGCTTAAGGGGAAAGGTGAGTTGGGGTGCTGCATAAAACCAGAGATTGAAATGAGCACAGATAAAGTTCCTTAAGCCAAATATGGAATAGACAAGAGCTACTCCTTGCTCAACGAAATGGACTCAACACCCCATATTAAACGCCGAAGAATGTACCTGACTAGTAAGTATCTTAAACCCTATGGATTGCTATGTTTCTGAAAGAGAATCAAGCGTGTGTACAGTTGCATAAACGCAGCAGTGATAGGATTGGAGAGGTTCGGTGAGCAAATGAAGACCCTTTGAAGTCATAATGCATGGTACCCATTCCACGGGTCTCAACTCTCCAGGTTTAAGGGATTCTTCCTTCAGCTGAAACATGCCTGTGGAACCCAGAGTATGATCAACCGTGTGATCGGGAGACGTGTTCAAATATGTCTCAGTTTTCGTCCCCTGGTACTCGGGTGCAACATTCCAGACGCTTTACTAACACTCTCCCGACTTGGAGAGTCAGTGCCTTTAACCTCCTGTTTGGCCCAGTTTGCAATTTCTGCGGAAGATGAACAGGAATAGGGAGAACCAATGAGAGACTAGCTGGACGTTTCTGGACGGGCAAATTTAACTCTCATTTCCCACCAGGAAGAGGAATTAACCAAAGGCTCAGCGTGCCGTGCCAGAACCAGATTAGGGTCTGAAGCAATCCTGCGGTGTTGTGGCCAGCTCACAAGAAAGCGAGTTGAAGAAAGGAGCTCACGGGCACTGTAATTCACAAACGTGCAGAGTTATAAATGACAGCTATCGTCCAAAAATATACTGAAGTAAGGCTGCCAAGAGGACTTGAAAGCGGGGCAGAATTGCAGGAAACCGATTTCAGGAGGTAGACTGGAATTGCATTTAAAGCATAGGAAAAGAGGCAGAACGTGGACAATGATGCACTTGGCCAAAAAGGGCGTATGCGTTTTTTCCTGAATATATTCAGGAAAAAACGCATACGCCCTTTTTGGCGAACCAAGCAAGCTTGCACAGGAAATCTGCACTACAATGAAGTTTCACTTCCCCCCTGTCAAAGGGGCCATCTGAAAAAAGTGTAAAATCCAGAAAGGCAGGACAGGCCATGGAGAACTGGGAGCCTTGTTATGCTGATGGGCGGGTTGTAAATTGCCAACAGCCACTAGGGAGAAGTGTATGGTGTTTCCTGAAACATCTAAAAAACAAAGCAACAGAGCCTAGGGCACTTCCACTTATGGTCCTATAGCTTAGGGAAATTAAAATCAAAAAGACACAGCCACCCCAAAGTTTGGGACGGCTCCGTTTACAAGAACCTCGTTTATGGTACAAGTTCAATATCGCAGAAAGTGAAAAATGGATAAAGAATTTGTGCTACTTACGTACAATGCAATATCACTCAGCAATGAAATCTCTGTCAACAGGCCTGTAGCAGAAAATGAGTGGGTTCAGGTATGATGATTCTAACTGAAATAAGTCACACAGAAAAAGAAACATCATAAGATATCACTAATACACGGAATGTAAACTTGGCTACACAGGAACTGAATTACAAAACAGAACAGGGTCTCAAATTTAGAAAACCAACTTATGCTTGCTTAAGGGGAAAGGTGAGTTGGGGTGCTGCATAAAACCAGAGATTGAAATGAGCACAGATAAAGTTCCTTAAGCCAAATATGGAATAGACAAGAGCTACTCCTTGCTCAACGAAATGGACTCAACACCGCATATTAAACGCCTAAGAATGTACCTGACTAGTAAGTATCTTAAAACCTATGGATTGCTATGTCTCTGAAAGAGAATCAACCATGTGTACAGGGGCATAAACGCAGCAGTGATAGGATTGGAGAGGTTCGGTGAGCAAATGAAGACCCTTTGAAATCATATTGCATGGTACCCATTCCACGGGTCTCAACTCTCCAGGTTTAAGGAATTCTTCCTTCAGCTGAAACATGCATGTGGAACCCAGAGTATGATCAACCATGTGATCGGGAGACGTGTTCAAATATGTCTCAGTTTTCGTCCCCTGGTACTCGGGTGCAACATTCCAGACGCTTTACTAACACTCTCCTGACTTGGAGAGTCAGTGCCTTTAACGTCCTGTTTGGCCCAGTTTGCAATTTCTGCGGAAGATGAACAGGAATAGGGAGAACCAATGAGAGACTAGCTGGAGGTGTCTGGACGGGCAAATTGAACTCTCATTTCCCACCAGGAAGAGGAATTAACCAAAGGCTCAACGTGCCGTGCCGGAACCAGATTAGGGCCTGAAGCAATCCTGCAGTGTTGCTGCCAGCTCACAAGAAAGCGAGTTGAAGAAAGGAGCTCAGGGGCACTGTAATTCACAAACCTGCAGAGTTATAAATGACAGCTATCGTCCAAAAATATACTGAAGTAAGGCTGCCAAGAGGACTTGAAAGCGGGGAAGAATTGCAGGAAACCCATTTCAGGAGGTAGACTGGAATTGCATTTAAAGCATAGGAAAAGAGGAAGAACGTCCAAAATGATGCACTTGTCCAAAAATATCGTGTGCGTTTTTTCCTGAATATATTCAGGAAAAAACGCATACACCATTTTTGGCCAACCAAGCAAGCTTGCAAAGGAAATCTGCACTACAATGAAGTCTCACTTACCCCCGGTCAAAAGGGCCATCTGAAAAAAGTGTAAAATCCAGAAAGGCAGGACAGGCCATGGAGAACTGGGAGCCCTGTTATGCTGATGGGCGGGATGTAAATTGCCAACAGCCACTCGGGAGAAGTGTATGGTGTTTCCTGAAACATCTAAAAAACAAAGCAACAGAGCCTAGGTCAAATCCACTTATGGTCCTATAGCTTAGGGAAATTAAAATAAAAAAGACACAGCCACCCCAAAGTTTGGGATGGCTCTGTTTACAAGAATCTCGTTTATGGTACAAGTTCAATATTGCAGAAAGCGAAAAATGGATAAAGAAGTTGTGGTACTTACGTACAATGCAATATCACTCAGCAATGAAATCTATGTCAACAGGCCTGTAGCAGAAAATGAGTGGGTTCAGGTATGATGATTCTAACTGAAATAAGTCACACAGAAAAAGAAACATCATAAGATATCACTAATACACGGAATGTAAAATTGGCTACACAGGAACTGGATTACAAAAGAGAACAGGGTCTCAAATTTAGAAAACCAACTTATGCTTGCTTAAGGGGAAAGGTGAGTTGGGGTGCTGCATAAAACCAGAGATTGAAATGAGCACAGATAAAGTTCCTTAAGCCAAATATGTAATAGACAAGAGCTACTGCTTGCTCAACGAAATGGACTCAACACCGCATATTAAACGCCTAAGAATGTACCTGACTAGTAAGTATCTTAAAACCTATGGATTGCTATGTCTCTGAAAGAGAATCAAGCGTGTGTACAGGAACATAAACGCAGAAGTGTTAGGATTGGAGAGGTTCGGTGAGCAAATGAAGACCCTTTGAAGTCATATTGCATGGTACCCATTCCACGGGTCTCAACTCTCCAGGTTTAAGGGATTCTTCCTTCAGCTAAAACATGCATGTGGAACCCAGAGTATGATCAGCCATGTGATCGGGAGACGTGTTCCAATATGTCTCAGTTCTCGTCCCCTGGTACTCGGGTGCAACATTCCAGATGCTTTACTGACACTCTCCCAACTTGGAGAGTCAGTGCCTTTAACGTCCTGTTTGGCTCAGTTTGCAATTTCTGCGGAAGATGAACAGGAATAGGGAGAACCAATGAGAGACTAGCTGGAGGTGTCTGGACGGGCAAATTTAACTCTCATTTCCCACCAGGAAGAGGAATTAACCAAACGCTCAGCGTGCCGTGCCGGAACAAGATTAGGGCCTGAAGCAATCTTGCGGTGTTGCGGCCAGCTCACAAGAAAGCGAGTTGAAGAAAGGAGCTCAGGGGCACTGTAATTCACAAACCTGCAGAGTTATAAATGACAGCTATCGTCCAAAAATATACTGAAGTAAGGCTGCCAAGAGGACTTGAAAGCGGGGCAGAATTGCAGGAAACCGATTTCAGGAGGTAGACTGGAATTGCATTTAAAGCATAGGAAAAGAGGCAGAACGTGGACAATGATGCACTTGGCCAAAAAGTGCGTATGCGTTTTTTCCTGAATATATTCAGGAAAAAATGCATACGCACTTTTTGGAGAACCAAGCAAGCTTGCACAGGAAATATGCACTACAATGAAGTCTCACTTCCCCCCGGTCAAAAGGGCCATCTGAAAAAAGTGTAAAATCCAGAAAGGCAGGACAGGCCATGGAGAACTGGGACCATTGTTATGCTGATGGGTGGGATGTAAATTGCCAACAGCCACTCGGGAGAAGTGTATGGTGTTTCCTGAAACATCTAAAAAACAAAGCAAGATACCCTAGGGCACTTCCACTTATGGTCCTATTGCTTAGGGAAATTAAAATCAAAAAGACACAGCCACCCAAATGTTTGGGACGGCTCTGTTTACAAGAACCTCGTTTATGGTACAAGTTCAATATCGCAGAAAGTGAAAAATGGATAAAGAAGTTGTGGTACTTACGTAAAATGCAATACCACTCAGCAATGAAATCTATGTCAAACGCCTGTAGCACAAAATGAGTGGGTTCAGGTATGATGATTCTAACTGAAATAAGTCACACAGAAAAAGAAACATCGTAAGATATCACTAATACACGGAATGTAAACTTGGCTACACAGGAACTGAATTACAAAACAGAACAGGGTCTCAAATTTAGAAAACCAACTTATGCTTGCTTAAGGGGAAAGGTGAGTTGGGATGCAGCATAAAACCAGAGATTGAAATGAACACAGATAAAGTTCCTTAAGCCAAATATGTAATAGAAAAGAGCTACTCCTTATTCAACGAAATGGACACAACACCCCATATTAAACGCCTAAGAATGTACCTGACTAGTAAGTATCTTAAAACCTATGGATTGCTATGTCTCCGAAAGAGAATCAAGCATGTGTACAGGGGCATAAACGCAGCAGTGATAGGATTTGAGAGGTTCGGTGAGCAAAGAATGACCCTTTGAAGTCATATTACATGCTACCCATTCCACGGGTCTCAACTCTCCAGGTTTAAGGGATTCTTCCTTCAGCTGAAACATGCATGTGGAACCCAGAGTATGATCAACCGTGTGATCAGGAGACGTGTTCAAATATGTCTCAGTTTTTGTCCACTGGTACTCGGGTGCAACATTCCAGACGCTTTACTAACACTCTCCTGACTTGGAGAGTCAGTGCCTTTAACCTCCTATTTGGCCCAGATTGCAATTTCTGCGGAAGATGAACAGGAATAGGGAGAACCAATGAGAGACTAGCTGGAGGTTTCTGGACGGGCAAATTTAACTCTCATTTCCCACCAGGAAGAGGAATTAACCAAAGGCTCAGCGTGCCGTGCCGGAACCAGATTAGGGTCTGAAGCAATCCTGCGGTGTTGTGGCCAGCTCACAAGAAAGCTAGTTGAAGAAAGGAGCTCACGGGCACTGTAATTCACAAACGTGCAGAGTTATAAATGACAGCTATCGTCCAAAAATATACTGAAGTAAGGCTGCCAAGAGGACTTGAAAGCGGGGCAGAATTGCAGGAAACCGATTTCAGGAGGTAGACTGGAATTGCATTTAAAGCATAGGAAAAGAGGCAGAACGTGGACAATGATGCACTTGGCCAAAAAGGGCGTATGCGTTTTTTCCTGAATATATTCAGGAAAAAACGCATACGCCCTTTTTGGCGAACCAAGCAAGCTTGCACAGGAAATCTGCACTACAATGAAGTTTCACTTCCACCCTGTCAAAGGGGCCATCTGAAAAAAGTGTAAAATCCAGAAAGGCAGGACAGGCCATGGAGAACTGGGAGCCTTGTTTTGCTGATGGGCGGGTTGTAAATTGCCAACACCCACTACGGAGAAGTGTATGGTGTTTCCTGAAACATCTAAAAAACAAAGCAACAGAGCCTAGGGCACTTCCACTTATGGTCCTATAGCTTAGGGAAATTAAAATCAAAAAGACACAGCCACCCCAAAGTTTGGGACGGCTCTGTTTACAAGAACCTCGTTTATGGTACAAGTTCAATGTCGCAGAAAGTGAAAAATGGATAAAGAATTTGTGCTACTTACGTACAATGCAATATCACTCAGCAATGAAATCTCTGTCAACAGGCCTGTAGCAGAAAATGAGTGGGTTCAGGTATGATGATTCTAACTGAAATAAGTCACACAGAAAAAGAAACATCGTAAGATATCACTAATACACGGAATGTAAACTTGGCTACTCAGGAACTGAATTACAAAACAGAACAGGGTCTCAAATTTAGAAAAGCCACTTATGCTTGCTTAAGGGGAAAGGTGAGTTGGGGTGCTTCATAAAACCAGAGATTGAAATGAGCACAGATAAAGTTCCTTAAGCCAAATATGGAATAGACAAGAGCTACTCCTTGCTCAACGAAATGGACTCAACACCCCATATTAAACGCCAATGAATGTACCTGACTAGTAAGTATCTTAAAACCTATGGATTGCTATGTCTCTGAAAGAGAATCAACCATGTGTACAGGGGCATAAACGCAGCAGTGATAGGATTGGAGAGGTTCGGTGAGCAAATGAAGACCCTTTGAAGTCATATTTCATGGTACCCATTCCACGGGTCTCAACTCTCCAGGTTTAAGGAATTCTTCCTTCAGCTGAAACATACATGTGGAACCCAGAGTATGATCAACCGTGTGATCGGGAGACGTGTTCCAGTATGTCTCAGTTCTTGTCCCCTGGTACTCGGGTGCAACATTCCAGACACTTTACTAACACTCTCCCGACTTGGAGAGTCAGTGCCTTTAACCTCCTGTTTGGCCCAGTTTGCAATTTCTGCGGAAGATGAACAGGAATAGGGAGAACCAATGAGAGACTACCTGGAGGTGTCTGGACGGGCAAATTTAACTCTCATTTCCCACCAGGAAGAGGAATTAACCAAAGGCTCAGCGTGCTGTGCCGGAACCAGATTAGTGCCTGAAGCAATCCTGCAGTGTTGCGGCCAGCTCACAAGAAAGCGAGTTGAAGAAAGGAGCTCACGGGCACTGTAATTCACAAACCTGCAGAGTTATAAATGACAGCTATCGTCCAAAAATATACTGAAGTAAGGCTGCCAAGAGGACTTGAAAGCGGGGAAGAATTGCAGGAAACCGATTTCAGGAGGTAGACTGGAATTGCATTTAAAGCATAGGAAAAGAGGAAGAACGTCCAAAATGATGCACTTGGCCAAAAATATCGTGTGCGTTTTTTCCTGAATATATTCAGGAAAAAACGCATACACCATTTTTGGCCAACCAAGCAAGCTTGCAAAGGAAATCTGCACTACAATGAAGTCTCACTTACCCCCGGTCAAAAGGGCCATCTGAAAAAAGTGTAAAATCCAGAAAGGCAGGACAGGCCATGGAGAACTGGGAGCCCTGTTATGCTGATGGGCGGGATGTAAATTGCCAACAGCCACTTGGGAGAAGTGTATGGTGTTTCCTGAAACATCTGAGAAACAAAGCAACAGAGCCTAGGGCACTTCCATTTATGGTCCTATAGCTTAGGGAAATTAAAATCAAAAAGACACAGCCACCCCAAAGTTTGGGACGGCTCTCTTTACAAGAACCTCATTTACGGGACAAGTTCAATATCGCAGAAAGTGAAAAATGGATAAAGAAGTTTTGGCACTTACGTACAATGCAATATCACTCAGCAATGAAATCTATGTCATCATGCCCGTAGCAGCATAAAGTGGATACCGGTATGATGATTCTAACTGAAATAAGTCACACAGAAAAAGAAACATCATAAGATATCACTAATACATGGAATGTAAACTTGGCTACACAGGAACTGGATTACAAAACAGAACAGGGTCTCAAATTTAGAAAAGCAACTTATGCTTGCTTAAGGGGAAAGGTGAGTTGGGGTGCTGCATAAAACCAGAGATTGAAATGAGCACAGATAAAGTTCCTTACGCCAAATATGGAATAGACAAGAGCTACTCCTTGCTCAACGAAATGGACTCAACACCCCATATTAAACGCCTAAGAATGTACCTGACTAGTAAGTATCTTAAAACCTATGGATCGCTATGTCTCCGAAAGAGAATCAAGCGTGTGTACAGGGGCATAAACACAGCAGTGATAGGATTGCAGAGGTTCGGTGAGCAAATGAAGACCCTTTGAAGTCATATTGCATGGTACCCATTCCACGGGTCTCAACTCTCCAGGTTTAAGGGATTCTTCCTTCAGCTAAATCATGCATGTGGAAGCCAGAGTATGATCAACCGTGTGATCGGGAGACGTGTTCCAATATGGCTCAGTTCTCGTCCCCTGGTACTCGGGTGCAACATTCCAGACGCTTTACTAACACTCTCCCGACTTGGAGAGTCAGTGCCTTTAACCTCCTGTTTGGCCCAGTTTACAATTTCTGCGGAAGATGAACAGGAATAGGGAGAACCAATGAGAGACTAGCTGGAGGTGTCTGGACGGGCAAATTGAACTCTCATTTCCCACCAGGAAGAGGAATTAACCAAAGGCTTAGTGTGCCGTGCCGGAACCAGATTAGGGCCTGAAGCAATCCTGCGGTGTTGCGGCCAGCTCACAAGAAAGCGAGTTGAAGAAAGGAGCTCAGGGGCACTGTAATTCACAAACCTGCAGAGTTATAAATGACAGCTATCGTCCAAAAATATACTGAAGTAAGGCTGCCAAGAGGACTTGAAAGCGGGGCAGAATTGCAGGAAACCGATTTCAGGAGGTAGACTGGAATTACATTTAAAGCATAGGAAAAGAGGCAGAACATCGACAATGATGCACTTGGCCAAAAAGGGCGTATGCGTTTTTTCCTGAATATATTCAGGAAAAAACGCATACGCCCTTTTTGGCCAACCAAGCAAGCTTGCAAAGGAAATCTGCACTACAATGAAGTCTCACTTCCCCCTGGTCAAAAGGGCCATCTGAAAAAAGTGTAAAATCCAGAAAGGCAGGACAGGCCATGGAGAACTGGGAGCCTTGTTATGCTGATGGGCGGGATGTAAATTGCCAACAGCCACTGGGGAGAAGTGTATGGTGTTTCCTGAAACATCTAAAAAACAAAGCAACAGAGCCTAGGGCACTTCCACTTATGGTCCTATGGCTTAGGGAAATTAAAATCAAAAAGACACAGCCACCCCAAAGTTTGGGATGGCTCTGCTTAGAAGAAACTCGTTTACGGGACAAGTTCAATATCGCAGAAAGTGAAAAATGGATAAAGCAGTAGTGGTACTTACGTACAATGCAATATCACTCAGCAATGAAATCTATGTCATGAGGCCCGTAGCAGCATAATGAGTGGATTAAGGTATGATGATTCTATCTGAAATAAGTCACAAGAAAAACAAACATCATAAGATATCACTAATACACGGAATGTAAACTTGGCTACACAGGAACTGGATTACAAAAGAGAACAGGGTCTCAAATTTAGAAAACCAACTTATGCTTGCTTAAGGGGAAAGGTGAGTTGGGGTGCTGGATAAAACCAGAGATTGAAATGAGCACAGATAAAGTTCCTTAAGCCAAATATGGAGTAGACAAGAGCTACTCCTTGCTCAACGAAATGGACTCAACACCCCATATTAAATGCCTAAGAATGTAGCTGACTAGAAAGTATCTTAAAACGTATGGATTGCTATGTCTCCAAAAGAGAATCAAGCGTGTGTACAGGGGCATAAACGGAGCAGTGATAGGATTGGAGAGGTTCGGTGAGCAAATGAAGACCCTTTGAAGTCATATTGCATGGTACCCATTCCACGGGTCTCAACTCTCCACGTTTAAGGTATTCTTCCTTCAGCTAAAGCATGCATGTGGAACCCAGAGCATGATCAACCATGTGATCGGGAGACGTGTTCCAATATGTCTCAGTTCTCGTCCCCTGGTACTCGGGTGCAACATTCCAGACACTTTACTAACACTCTCCCGACTTGGAGAGTCAGTGCCTTTAACCTCCTGTTTGGCCCAGTTTGCAATTTCTGCGGAAGATGAACAGGAATAGGGAGAACCAATGAGAGACTAGCTGGAGGTGTCTGGACGGGCAAATTGAACTCTCATTTCCCACCAGGAAGAGGAATTAACCATAGGCTCAGCGGGCCATGCCAGAACAAGATTAGGGCCTGAAGCAATCCTGCGGTGTTGCGGCCAGCTCACAAGAAAGCGAGTTGAAGAAAGGAGCTCAGGGGCACTGTAATTCACAAACCTGCAGAGTTATAAATGACAGCTATCGTCCAAAAATATACTGAAGTAAGGCTGCCAAGAGGACTTGAAAACGGGGCAGAATTGCAGGAAACCGATTTCAGGAGGTAGACTGGAATTGCATTTAAAGCATAGGAAAAGAGGCAGAACGTCCACAATGATGCACTTGGCCAAAAAGGGCGTATGCGTTTTTTCCTGAATATATTCAGGAAAAAACGCATACGCCCTTTTTGGCCAACCAAGCAAGCTTGCAAAGGAAATCTGCACTACATTGAAGTCTCACTTCCCCCTGGTCAAAAGGGCCATCTGAAAAAAGTGTAAAATCCAGAAAGGCAGGACAGGCCATGGAGAACTGGGAGCCTTGTTATGCTGATGGGCGGGATATAAATTGCCAACAGCCACTCGGGAGAAGTGTATGGTGTTTCCTGAAACATCTAAAAAACAAAGCAAAAGAGCCTAGGGCACTTCCATTTATGGTCCTATAGCTTAGGGAAATTAAAATAAAAAAGACACAGCCACCCCAAAGTTTGGGACGGCTCTGTTTACAAGAAACTCGTTTACGGGACAAGTTCAATATCGCAGAAAGTGAAAAATGGATAAAGAAGTTGTGGTACTTACGTACAATGCAATATCACTCAGCAATTAAATCTATCTCATCAGGCCCGTAGCAGCATAATGAGTGGATTCAGGTACGATGATTCTAACTGAAATAAGTCACACAGAAAAAGAAACATCATAAGATATCACTAATACACGGAATGTAAACTTGGCTACACAGGAACTGGATTACAAAAGAGAACAGGGTCTCAAATTTAGAAAACCGACTTATGCTTGCTTAAGGGGAAATGTGAGTTGGGGTGCTGCATAAAACCAGAGATTGAAATGAGCACAGATAAAGTTCCTTACGCCAAATATGGAATAGACAAGAGCTACTCCTTGCTCAACGAAATGGACTCAACACCCCATATTAAACGCCTAAGAATGTACCTGACTAGTAAGTATCTTAAAACCTATGGATCGCTATGTCTCCGAAAGAGAATCATGCGTGTGTACAGGGGCCTAAACGCAGCAGTGATAGGATTGCAGAGGTTCGGTGAGCAAATGAAGACCCTTTGAAGTCATATTGCATGGTACCCATTCCACGGGTCTCAACTCTCCAGGTTTAAGGGATTCTTCCTTCAGCTAAATCATGCATGTGGAACCCAGAGTATGATCAACCGTGTGATCGGGAGACGTGTTCCAATATGGCTCAGTTCTCGTCCCCTGGTACTCGGGTGCAACATTCCAGACGCTTTACTAACACTCTCCCGACTTGGAGAGTCAGTGCCTTTAACCTCCTGTTTGGCCCAGTTTGCAATTTCTGCGGAAGATGAACAGGAATAGGGAGAACCAATGAGAGACTAGCTGGAGGTGTCTGGACGGGCAAATTGAACTCTCATTTCCCACCAGGAAGAGGAATTAACCAAAGGCTCAGTGTGCCGTGCCGGAACAAGATTAGGGCCTGAAGCAATCCTGCGGTGTTGCGGCCAGCTCACAAGAAAGCGAGTTGAAGAAAGGAGCTCAGGGGCACTGTAATTCACAAACCTGCAGAGTTATAAATGACAGCTATCGTCCAAAAATATACTGAAGTAAGGCTGCCAAGAGGACTTGAAAACGGGGCAGAATTGCAGGAAACCGATTTCAGGAGGAAGACTGGAATTGCATTTAAAGCATAGGAAAAGAGGCAGAAGGTCGACAATGATGCACTTGGCCAAAAAGGGCGTATGCGTTTTTTCCTGAATATATTCAGGAAAAAACGCATACGCCCTTTTTGGCCAACCAAGCAAGCTTGCAAAGGACATCTGCACTACAGTGAAGTCTCACTTCCCCCTGGTCAAAAGGGCCATCTGAAAAATGTGTAAAATCCAGAAAGGCAGGACAGGCCATGGAGAACTGGGAGCCTTGTTATGCTGATGGGCGGGATATAAATTGCCAACACCACTCGGGAGAAGTGTATGGTGTTTCCTGAAACATCTAAAAAACAAAGCAACAGAGCCTAGGGCACTTCCACTTATGGTCCTATAGCTTAGGGAAATTAAAATCAAAAAGACACAGCCACCCCAAAGTTTGGGACGGCTCTGTTTACAAGAAACTCGTTTACGGGACAAGTTCAATATCGCAGAAAGTGAAAAATGGATAAAGAAGTTGTGGTACTTACGTACAATGCAATATCACTCAGCAATTATATCTATCTCATCAGGCCCGTAGCAGCATAATGAGTGGATTCAGGTATGATGATTCTAACTGAAATAAGTCACACAGAAAAAGAAACATCATAAGATATCACTAATACACGGAATGTAAACTTGGCTACACAGGAACTGGATTACAAAAGAGAACAGGGTCTCAAATTTAGAAAAGCAACTTATGCTTGCTTAAGGGGAAAGGTGAGTTGGGGTGCTGCATAAAACCAGAGATTGAAATGAGCACAGATAAAGTTCCTTAAGCCAAATATGGAATAGACAAGAGCTACTCCTTGCTCAACGAAATGGACTCAACACCCCATATTAAACGCCTAAGAATGTACCTGACTAGTAAGTATCTTAAAACCTATGGATCGCTATGTCACCGAAAGAGAATCAAGCGTGTGTACAGGGGCCTAAACGCAGCAGTGATAGGATTGGAGAGGTTCGGTGAGAAAATGAAGACCCTTTGAAGTCATATTGCATGGTACCCATTCCACGGGTCTCAACTCTCCAGGTTTAAGGGATTCTTCCTTCAGCTAAATCATGCATGTGGAACCCAGAGTATGATCAACCGTGTGATCGGGAGACGTGTTCCAATATGGCTCAGTTCTCGTCCCCTGGTACTCGGGTGCAACATTCCAGACGTTTTACTAACACTCTCCCGACTTGGAGAGTCAGTGCCTTTAACCTCCTGTTTGGCCCAGTTTGCAATTTCTGCGGAAGATGAACAGGAATAGGGAGAACCAATGAGAGACTAGCTGGAGGTGTCTGGACGGGCAAATTTAACTCTCATTTCCCACCAGGAAGAGGAATTAACCAAAGGCTCAGCGTGCCGTGCCGGAACCAGATTAGGGCCTGAAGCAATCCTGCGGTGTTGCGGCCAGCTCACAAGAAAGCGAGTTGAAGAAAGGAGCTCAGGGGCACTGTAATTCACAAACCTGCAGAGTTATAAATGACAGCTATCGTCCAAAAATATACTGAAGTAAGGCTGCCAAGAGGACTTGAAAACGGGGCAGAATTGCAGGAAACCGATTTCAGGAGGTAGACTGGAATTGCATTTAAAGCATAGGAAAAGAGGCAGAACGTCCACAATGATGCACTTGGCCAAAAAGGGCGTATGCGTTTTTTCCTGAATATATTCAGGAAAAAACGCATACGCCCTTTTTGGCCAACCAAGCAAGCTTGCAAAGGACATCTGCACTACAGTGAAGTCTCACTTCCCCCTGGTCAAAAGGGCCATCTGAAAAAAGTGTAAAATCCAGAAAGGCAGGACAGGCCATGGAGAACTGGGAGCCTTGTTATGCTGATGGGCGGGATATAAATTGCCAACACCACTTGGGAGAAGTGTATGGTGTTTCCTGAAACATCTAAAAAACAAAGCAACAGAGCCTAGGGCACTTCCACTTATGGTCCTATAGCTTAGGGAAATTAAAATCAAAAAGACACAGCCACCCCAAAGTTTGGGACGGCTCTGTTTACAAGAAACTCGTTTACGGGACAAGTTCAATATCGCAGAAAGTGAAAAATGGATAAAGAAGTTGTGGTACTTACGTACAATGCAATATCACTCAGCAATTATATCTATCTCATCAGGCCCGTAGCAGCATAATGAGTGGATTCAGGTATGATGATTCTAACTGAAATAAGTCACACAGAAAAAGAAACATCATAAGATATCACTAATACACGGAATGTAAACTTGGCTACACAGGAACTGGATTACAAAAGAGAACAGGGTCTCAAATTTAGAAAAGCAACTTATGCTTGCTTAAGGGGAAAGGTGAGTTGGGGTGCTGCATAAAACCAGAGATTGAAATGAGCACAGATAAAGTTCCTTAAGCCAAATATGGAATAGACAAGAGCTACTCCTTGCTCAACGAAATGGACTCAACACCCCGTATTAAACGCCTAAGAATGTACCTGACTAGTAAGTATCTTAAAACCTATGGATCGCTATGTCACCGAAAGAGAATCAAGCGTGTGTACAGGGGCCTAAACGCAGCAGTGATAGGATTGGAGAGGTTCGGTGAGAAAATGAAGACCCTTTGAAGTCATATTGCATGGTACCCATTCCACGGGTCTCAACTCTCCAGGTTTAAGGGATTCTTCCTTCAGCTAAATCATGCATGTGGAACCCAGAGTATGATCAACCGTGTGATCGGGAGACGTGTTCCAATATGGCTCAGTTCTCGTCCCCTGGTACTCGGGTGCAACATTCCAGACGTTTTACTAACACTCTCCCGACTTGGAGAGTCAGTGCCTTTAACCTCCTGTTTGGCCCAGTTTGCAATTTCTGCGGAAGATGAACAGGAATAGGGAGAACCAATGAGAGACTAGCTGGAGGTGTCTGGACGGGCAAATTTAACTCTCATTTCCCACCAGGAAGAGGAATTAACCAAAGGCTCAGCGTGCCGTGCCGGAACCAGATTAGGGCCTGAAGCAATCCTGCGGTGTTGCGGCCAGCTCACAAGAAAGCGAGTTGAAGAAAGGAGCTCAGGGGCACTGTAATTCACAAACCTGCAGAGTTATAAATGACAGCTATCGTCCAAAAATATACTGAAGTAAGGCTGCCAAGAGGACTTGAAAACGGGGCAGAATTGCAGGAAACCGATTTCAGGAGGTAGACTGGAATTGCATTTAAAGCATAGGAAAAGAGGCAGAACGTCGACAATGATGCACTTGGCCAAAAAGTGCGTATGCGTTTTATCCTGAATATATTCAGGAAAAAACGCATACGCTCTTTTTGGCCAACCAAGCAAGCTTGCAAAGGAAATCTGCACTATAATGAAGTCTCACTTCCTCCTGGTCAAAAGGGACATCTGAAAAAAGTGTAAAATCCAGAAAGGCAGGACAGGCCATGGAGAACTAGGAGCCTTGTTATGCTGATGTGCAGGATGTATATTGCCAACAGCCACTCGGGAGAAGTGTATATTGTTTCCTGAAACATCTAAAAAACAAAGCAACAGAGCCTAGGGCACTTCCACTTATGGTCCTATAGCTTAGGGAAATTAAAATCAAAAAGACACAGCCACCCCTAAGTTTGGGACGGCTCTGTTTACAAGAAACTCGTTTATGGGACAAGTTCAATATCACAGAAAGTGAAAAATGGATAAAGAAGTTGTGGTACTTACGTACAATGCAATATCACTCAGCAATGAAATCTATGTCTTCAGGCCCGTAGCAGCATAATGAGTGGATTCAGGTATGATGATTCTATCTGAAATAAGTCACACAGAAAAAGAAACATCATAAGATATCACTAATACACGGAATGTAAACTTGGCTACACAGGAACTGGATTACAAAAGAGAACAGGGTCTCAAATTTAGAAAACCAACTTATGCTTGCTTAAGGGGAAAGGTGAGTTGTGGTGCTGCATAAAACCAGAGATTGAAATGAGCACAGATAAAGTTCCTTAAGCCAAATATGGAATAGACAAGAGCTACTCCTTGCTCAACGAAATGGACTCAACACCCCATATTAAAAGCCTAAGAATGTAGCTGACTAGAAAGTATCTTAAAACCTATGGATTGCTATGTCTCCAAAAGAGAATCAAGCATGTGTACAGGGGCATAAACGCAGCAGTGATAGGATTGGAGAGGTTCGCTGAGCAAATGAAGACCCTTTGAAGTCATATTGCATGGTACCCATTCCACGGGTCTCAACTCTCCACGTTTAAGGGATTCTTCCTTCAGCTAAAGCATGCATGTGGAACCCAGAGTATGATCAACTGTGTGATTGGGAGACGTGTTCAAATATGTCTCAGTTCTTGTCCCCTGGTACTCGGGTGCAATATTCCAGACGCTTTACTAACACTCTCCCGACTTGGAGAGTCAGTGCCTTTAACCTCCTGTTTGGCCCAGTTTGCAATTTCTGCGGAAGATGAACAGGAATAGGGAGAACCAATGAGAGACTAGCTGGAGGTGTCTGGACGGGCAAATTTAACTCTCATTTCCCACCAGGAAGAGGAATTAACCAAAGGCTCAGCGGGCCGTGCCAGAAACAGATTAGGACCTGAAGAAATGCTGCGGTGTTGCGGCCAGCTCACAAGAAAGCGAGTTGAAGAAAGGAGCTCAGGGGCACTGTAATTCACAAACCTGCAGAGTTATAAATGACAGCTATCGTCCAAAAATATACTGAAGTAAGGCTGCCAAGAGGACTTGAATGTGGGGCAGAATTGCAGCAAACCAATATCGGGAGGTAGACTGGAATTGCATTTAAAGCATAGGAAAAGAGGCAGAACGTCCACAATGATGCACTTGGCCAAAAAGTGCGTATGCGTTTTTTCCTGAATATATTCAGGAAAAAAAGCATACGCCCTTTTTGGCCAACCAAGCAAGCTTGCAAAGGAAATCTGCACTACAATGAAGTCTCACTTCCCCCTGGTCAACAGGGCCATCTGAAAAACTGTAAAATCCAGAAAGGCAGGACAGGCCATGGAGAACTGGGAGCCTTGTTATGCTGATGGGCGGGATGTAAATTGCCAACAGCCACTCGGGAGAAGTGTATGGTGTTTCCTGAAACATCTAAAAAACAAAGCAACAGAGCCTAGGTCAATTCCACTTATGGTCCTATAGCTTAGGGAAATTAAAATCAAAAAGACACAGCCACCCCAAAGTTTGGGATGGCTCTGTTTACAAGAACCGCGTTTATGGTACAAGTTCAATATCGCAGAAAGTGAAAAATGGATAAAGAAGTTGTGGTACTTACGTACAATGCAATATCACTCAGCAATGAAATCTATGTCATCAGGCCCGTAGCAGCATAATGAGTGGATTCAGGTATGATGATTCTAACTGAAATAAGTCACACAGAAAAAGAAACATCATAAGATATCACTAATACACAGAATGTAAACTTGGCTACACAGGAACTGGATTACCAAACAGAACAGGGTCTCAAATTTAGAAAACCAAGTTATGCTTGCTTAAGGGGAAAGATGAGTTGGGGTGCTGCACAAAAACACAGATTGAAATGAGCACAGATAAAGTTCCTTAAGGCAAATATGTAATAGACAAGAGCTACTCCTTGCTCAACGAAATGGACTCAAAACCCCATATTAAACGCCTACGAATGTACCTGACTAGTAAGTATCTTAAAACCTATGGATTGCTATGTCTCGGAAAGAGAATCAAGCATGTGTACAGGGGCAGAAACGCAGCAGTGATAGGATTGGAGAGGTTCAGTGAGCAAACGAAGACCCTTTGAAGTCATATTGCATGGTACCCATTCCACGGGTCTCAACTCTCCAGGTTTAAGGGATTCTTCCTTCAGCTAAAACATGCATGTGGAACCCAGAGTATGATCAACCGTGTGATCGGGAGACGTGTTCCAATATGTCTCAGTTCTCGTCCCCTGGTACTCGGGTGCAACATTCCAGACACTTTACTAACACTCTCCCGACTTGGAGAGTCAGTGCCTTTAACCTCCTGTTTGGCCCAGTTTGCAATTTCTGCGGAAGATAAACAGGAATAGGGAGAACCAATGAGAGACTAGCTGGAGGTGTATGGACGGGCAAATTTAACTCTCATTTCCCACCAGGAAGAGGAATTAACCAAAGGCTCAGCGTGCCGTGCCGGAACCAGATTAGGGCCTGAAGCAATCCTGCGGTGTTGCGGCCAGCTCACAAGAAAGCGAGTTGAATAAAGGAGCTCAGGGGCACTGTAATTCACAAACCTGCAGAGTTATAAATGACAGCTATCGTCCAAAAATATACTGAAGTAAGGCTGCCAAGAGGACTTGAATGTGGGGCAGAATTGCAGGAAACCGATTTCAGGAGGTAGACTGGAATTGCATTTAAAGCATAGGAAAAGAGGAAGAACGTCCACAATGATGCACTTGGCCAAAAAGGGCGTATGCGTTTTTTCCTGAATATATTCAGGAAAAACGCATACGCCCTTTTTGGCCAACCAAGCAAGCTTGCAAAGGAAATCTGCACTACAATGAAGTCTCACTTCCCCCTGGTCAAAAGGGCCATCTGAAAAAAGTGTAAAATCCAGAAAGGCAGGACAGGCCATGGAGAACTGGGAGCCTTGTTATGCTGATGGGCCGGATGTAAATTGCCAACAGCCACTCGGGAGAAGTGTATGGTGTTTCCTGAAACATCTAAAAAACAAAGCAACAGAACCTAGGGCACTTCCACTTATGGTCCTCTAGCTTAGGGAAATTAAAATCAAAAAGACACAGCCACCCCAAAGTTTGGGACGGCTCTGTTTACAAGAACCGCGTTTATGGTACAACTTCAATATCGCAGAAAGTGAAAAATGGATAAAGAAGTTTTGGTACTTACGTACAATGCAATATCACTCAGCAATGAAATCTATGTCATCAGGCCCGTAGCAGCATAATGAGTGGATTCAGGTATGATGATTCTAACTGAAATAAGTCACAAGAAAAAGAAACATCATAAGATATCACTAATACATGGAATGTAAACTTGGCTACACAGGAACTGGATTACAAAACAGAACAGGGTCTCAAATTTAGAAAACCAACTTATGCTTGCTTAAGGGGAAAGGTGAGTTGGGGTGCTGCATAAAACCAGAGATTGAAATGAGCACAGATAAAGTTCCTTAAGCCAAATATGGAATAGACAAGAGCTACTCCTTGCTCAGTGAAATGGATTCAACACCACATATTAAACGCCTAAGAATGTACCTGACTAGTAAGTATCTTAAAACCTATGGATTGCTCTGTCTCCGAAAGAGAATCAAGCGTGTGTACAGGGGCATAAACCCAGCAGTGATAGGATTGTAGAGGTTCGCTGAGCAAATGAAGACCCTTTGAAGTCATATTGCATGGTACCCATTCCACGGATCTCAACTCTCCATGTTTAAGGGATTCTTCCTTCAGCTAAAACATGCATGTGGAACCCAGAATATGATCAACCATGTGATCGGGAGACGTGTTCCAATATGTCTCACTTCTCGTCCCCTGGTACTCGGGTGCAACATTCCAGACGCTTTACTAACACTCTCCCGACTTGGAGAGTCAGTGCATTTAACCTCCTGTTTGGCCCAGTTTGCAATTTCTGTGGAAGATGAACAGGAATAGGGAGAACCAATGAGAGACTAGCTGGAGGTGTCTGGACGGGCAAATTTAACTCTCATTTCCCACCAGGAAGAGGAATTAACCAAAGGCTCAGTGTGCTGTGCCGGAAACAGATTAGGGCCTGAAGCAATTCTGCGGTGTTGCGGCCAGCTCACAAGAAAGCGAGTTGAAGAAAGGAGCTCAGGGGCACTGTAATTCACAAACCTGCAGAATTATAAATGACAGCTATCGTCCAAAAACATACTGAAGTAAGGCTGCCAAGAGGACTTGAATGTGGGGCAGAATTGCAGCAAACCAATATCGGGAGGTAGACTGGAATTGCATTTAAAGCATAGGAAAAGAGGCAGAACGTCCACAATGATGCACTTGGCCAAAAAGTGCGTATGCGTTTTTTCCTGAATATATTCAGGAAAAAAAGCATACGCCCTTTTTGGCCAACCAAGCAAGCTTGCAAAGGAAATCTGCACTACAATGAAGTCTCACTTCCCCCTGGTCAACAGGGCCATCTGAAAAAACTGTAAAATCCAGAAAGGCAGGACAGGCCATGGAGAACTGGGAGCCTTGTTATGCTGATGGGCGGGATGTAAATTGCCAACAGCCACTCGGGAGAAGTGTATGGTGTTTCCTGAAACATCTAAAAAACAAAGCAACAGAGCCTAGGTCAATTCCACTTATGGTCCTATAGCTTAGGGAAATTAAAATCAAAAAGACACAGCCACCCCAAAGTTTGGGACGGCTCTGTTTACAAGAACCTCGTTTATGGTACAAGTTCAATATCGCAGAAAGTGAAAAATGGATAAAGAAGTTGTGGTACTTACGTACAATGTAATATCACTCAGCAATGAAATCTATGTCATCAGGCCCGTAGCAGCATAATGAGTGGATTCAGGTATGATGATTCTAACTGAAATAAGTCACACAGAAAAAGAAACATCATAAGATATCACTAATACACAGAATGTAAACTTGGCTACACAGGAACTGGATTACCAAACAGAACAGGGTCTCAAATTTAGAAAACCAACTTATGCTTGCTTAAGGGGAAAGATGAGTTGGGGTGCTGCACAAAAACACAGATTGAAATGAGCACAGATAAAGTTCCTTAAGGCAAATATGTAATAGACAAGAGCTACTCCTTGCTCAACGAAATGGACTCAAAACCCCATATTAAACGCCTAAGAATGTACCTGACTAGTAAGTATCTTAAAACCTATGGATTGCTATGTCTCGGAAAGAGAATCAAGCATGTGTACAGGGGCAGAAACGCAGCAGTGATAGGATTGGAGAGGTTCAGTGAGCAAACGAAGACCCTTTGAAGTCATATTGCATGGTACCCATTCCACGGGTCTCAACTCTCCAGGTTTAAGGGATTCTTCCTTCAGCTAAAACATGCATGTGGAACCCAGAGTATGATCAACCGTGTGATCGGGAGACGTGTTCCAATATGTCTCAGTTCTCGTCCCCTGGTACTCGGGTGCAACATTCCAGACACTTTACTAACACTCTCCCAACTTGGAGAGTCAGTGCCTTTAACCTCCTGTTTGGCCCAGTTTGCAATTTCTGCGGAAGATAAACAGGAATAGGGAGAACCAATGAGAGACTAGCTGGAGGTGTCTGGACGGACAAATTTAACTCTCATTTCCCACCAGGAAGAGGAATTAACCAAAGGCTCAGCGTGCCGTGCCGGAACCAGATTAGGGCCTGAAGCAATCCTGCAGTGTTGCGGCCAGCTCACAAGAAAGCGAGTTGAAGAAAGGAGCTCAGGGGCACTGTAATTCACAAACCTGCAGAGTTATAAATGACAGCTATCGTCCAAAAATATACTGAAGTAAGGCTGCCAAGAGGACTTGAATGTGGGGCAGAATTGCAGGAAACCGATTTCAGGAGGTAGACTGGAATTGCATTTAAAGCATAGGAAAAGAGGAAGAACGTCCACAATGATGCACTTGGCCAAAAAGGGCGTATGCGTTTTTTCCTGAATATATTCAGGAAAAACGCATACGCCCTTTTTGGCCAACCAAGCAAGCTTGCAAAGGAAATCTGCACTACAATGAAGTCTCACTTCCCCCTGGTCAAAAGGGCCATCTGAAAAAAGTGTAAAATCCAGAAAGGCAGGACAGGCCATGGAGAACTGGGAGCCTTGTTATGCTGATGGGCCGGATGTAAATTGCCAACAGCCACTCGGGAGAAGTGTATGGTGTTTCCTGAAACATCTAAAAAACAAAGCAACAGAACCTAGGGCACTTCCACTTATGGTCCTATAGCTTAGGGAAATTAAAATCAAAAAGACACAGCCACCCCAAAGTTTGGGACGGCTCTGTTTACAAGAACCGCGTTTATGGTACAACTTCAATATCGCAGAAAGCGAAAAATGGATAAAGAAGTTTTGGTACTTACGTACAATGCAATATCACTCAGCAATGAAATCTATGTCATCAGGCCCGTAGCAGCATAATGAGTGGATTCAGGTATGATGATTCTAACTGAAATAAGTCACAAGAAAAAGAAACATCATAAGATATCACTAATACATGGAATGTAAACTTGGCTACACAGGAACTGGATTACAAAACAGAACAGGGTCTCAAATTTAGAAAACCAACTTATGCTTGCTTAAGGGGAAAGGTGAGTTGGGGTGCTGCATAAAACCAGAGATTGAAATGAGCACAGATAAAGTTCCTTAAGCCAAATATGGAATAGACAGGAGCTACTCCTTGCTCAGCGAAATGGATTCAACACCCCATATTAAACGCCTAAGAATGTACCTGACTAGTAAGTATCTTAAAACCTATGGATTGCTCTGTCTCCGAAAGAGAATCAAGCGTGTGTACAGGGGCATAAACGCAGCACTGATAGGATTGTAGAGGTTCGCTGAGCAAATGAAGACCCTTTGAAGTCATATTGCATGGTACCCATTCCACGGATCTCAACTCTCCATGTTTAAGGGATTCTTCCTTCAGCTAAAACATGCATGTGGAACCCAGAATATGATCAACCATGTGATCGGGAGACGTGTTCCAATATGTCTCACTTCTCGTCCCCTGGTACTCGGGTGCAACATTCCAGACGCTTTACTAACACTCTCCCGACTTGGAGAGTCAGTGCATTTAACCTCCTGTTTGGCCCAGTTTGCAATTTCTGTGGAAGATGAACAGGAATAGGGAGAACCAATGAGAGACTAGCTGGAGGTGTCTGGACGGGCAAATTTAACTCTCATTTCCCACCAGGAAGAGGAATTAACCAAAGGCTCAGTGTGCCGTGCCGGAAACAGATTAGGGCCTGAAGCAATTCTGCGGTGTTGCGGCCAGCTCACAAGAAAGCGAGTTGAAGAAAGGAGCTCAGGGGCACTGTAATTCACAAACCTGCAGAGTTATAAATGACAGCTATCGTCCAAAAATATACTGAAGTAAGGCTGCCAAGAGGACTTGAAAGTTGGGCAGAATTGCAGCAAACCAATATCGGGAGGTAGACTGGAATTGCATTTAAAGCATAGGAAAAGAGGCAGAACGTCCACAATGATGCACTTGGCCAAAAAGTGCGTATGCGTTTTTTCCTGAATATATTCAGGAAAAACCGCATACGCCCTTTTTGGCCAACCAAGCAAGCTTGCAAAGGAAATCTGCACTACAATGAAGTCTCACTTCCCCCCGGTCAAAAGGGCCATCTGAAAAAAGTGTAAAATCCAGAAAGGCAGGACAGGCCATGGAGAACTGGGAGCATTGTTATGCTGATGGGTGGGATGTAAATTGCCAACAGCCACTCGGGAGAAGTGTATGGTGTTTCCTGAAACATCTAAAAAACAAAGCAACAGAGCCTAGGGCACTTCCACTTATGGTGCTATAGCTTAGGGAAATTAAAATCAAAAAGACACAGCCACCCCAAAGTTTGGGACGGCTCTGTTTACAAGAACCTCGTTTACGGTACAAGTTCAATATTGCAGAAAGCGAAAAATGGATAAAGAAGTTTTGGTACTTACGTACAATGCAATATCACTCAGCAATGACATCTATGTCATCAGGCCCATAGCAGCATAATGAGTGGATTCAGGTATGATGATTCTAACTGAAATAAGTCACACAGAAAAAGAAACATCATAAGATATCACTAATACACGGAATGTAAACTTGCTACACAGGAACAGAGTTACAAAACAGAATAAGGTCTCAAATTTAGAAAACCAACTTATGCTTGCTTAAGGGGAAAGGTGAGTTGGGGTGCTGCATAAAACCAGAGATTGAAATGAGCACAGATAAAGTTCCTTAAGCCAAATATGGAATAGACAAGAGCTACTCCTTGCTCAACGAGATGGACTCAACACCCCATATTAAACGCCTAAGTATGTACCTGACTAGTAAGTATCTTAAAACCTATGGATTGCTATGTCTCCAAAAGAGAATCAAGCGTGTGTACAGGGGCATAAACGCAGCAGTGATAGGATTGGAGAGGTTCGGTGAGCAAATGAAGACCCTTTGAAGTCATATTGCATGGTACCTATTCGACGGGTCTCAACTCTCCAGGTTTAAGGGATTCTTTCTTCAGCTAAATCATGCATGTGGAACCCAGAGTATGATCAACCGTGTGATCGGGAGATGTGTTCAAATATGTCTCAGTTCCCGTCCCCTGGTTCTCGGGTGCAACATTCCAGATGCTTTACTAACACTCTCCCGACTTGGAGAGTCAGTGCCTTTAACCTCCTGTTTGGCCCAGTTTGCAATTTCTGCGGAAGATGAACAGGAATAGTGAGGACCAATGAGAGACTAGTTGGAGGTGTCTGGACAGGCAAATTTAACTCTCATTTCCCACCAGGAAGAGGAATTAACCAAAGGCTCAGCATCCCGTTCCAGAACCAGATTAGGGCCTGAAGCAATCCTGCAGTGTTGCGGGCAGCTCACAAGAAAGCGAGTTGAAGAAAGGAGCTCAGGGGCACTGTAATTCACAAACCTGCAGAGTTATAAATGACAGCTATCGTCCAAAAATATATTGAAGTAAGGCTGCCAAGAGGACTTGAAAGCGGGGCAGAATTGCAGGAAACCGATTTCAGGAGGTCGACTGGAATTGCATTTAAAGCATAGGAAAAAAGGCAGAACGTCCACAATGATGCACTTGAACAAAAAGGGCATATGCGTTTTTTCCTGAATATATTCAGGAAAAAACGCATACGCCCTTTTTGGCCAACCAAGCAAGCTTGCAAAGGAAATCTGCACTACAATGAAGTCTCACTTCCCCCTGGTAAAAAGGGCCATCTGAAAAAAGTGTAAAATCCAGAAAGGCAGTACAGGCCATGGAGAACTGGGAGCCTGGTTATGCTGATGAGTGGGATGTAAATTGCCAACAGCCACTCGGGAGAAGTGTATGGTGTTTCCTGAAACATCTAAAAAACAAAGCAACAGAGCCTAGGGCACTTCCTCTTACTGTGCTATAGCTTAGGGAAATTAAAATCAAAAAGACACAGCCACCCCAAAGTTTGGGACGGCTCTGTTTACAAGAACCTCGTTTATGGGACAAGTTCAATATTGCAGAAAGTGAAAAATGGATAAAGAATTTGTGCTACTTACGTACAATGCAATATCACTCAGCAATGAAATCTCTGTCAACAGGCCTGTAGCAGAAAATGAGTGGGTTCAGGTATGATGATTCTAACTGAAATAAGTCACACAGAAAAAGAAACATCATAAGATATCACTAATACACGGAATGTAAACTTGGCTACACAGGAACTGAATTACAAAACAGAACAGGGTCTCAAATTTAGAAAACCAACTTATGCTTGCTTAAGGTGAAAGGTGAGTTGGGGTGCTGCATAAAACCAGAGATTGAAATGAGCACAGATAAAGTTCCTTAAGCCAAATATGGAATAGACAAGAGCTACTCCTTGCTCAACGAAATGGACTCAACACCCCATATTAAACGCCTAATAATGTACCTGACTAGTAAGTATCTTAAAACCTATGGATTGCTATGTCTCTGAAAGAGAATCAACCATGTGTACAGGGGCATAAACGCAGCAGTGATAGGATTGGAGAGGTTCGGTGAGCAAATGAAGACCCTTTGAAATCATATTGCATGGTACCCATTCCACGGGTCTCAACTCTCCAGGTTTAAGGAATTCTTCCTTCAGCTGAAACATGCATGTGGAACCCAGAGTATGATCAACCATGTGATCGGGAGACGTGTTCAAATATGTCTCAGTTTTCGTCCCCTGGTACTCGGGTGCAACATTCCAGACGCTTTACTAACACTCTCCTGACTTGGAGAGTCAGTGCCTTTAACGTCCTGTTTGGCCCAGTTTGCAATTTCTGCGGAAGATGAACAGGAATAGGGAGAACCAATGAGAGACTAGCTGGAGGTGTCTGGACGGGCAAATTGAACTCTCATTTCCCACCAGGAAGAGGAATTAACCAAAGGCTCAACGTGCCGTGCCGGAACCAGATTAGGGCCTGAAGCAATCCTGCAGTGTTGCTGCCAGCTCACAAGAAAGCGAGTTGAAGAAAGGAGCTCAGGGGCACTGTAATTCACAAACCTGCAGAGTTATAAATGACAGCTATCGTCCAAAAATATACTGAAGTAAGGCTGCCAAGAGGACTTGAAAGCGGGGAAGAATTGCAGGAAACCGATTTCAGGAGGTAGACTGGAATTGCATTTAAAGCATAGGAAAAGAGGCAGAACGTCCAAAATGATGCACTTGGCCAAAAATATCGTGTGCGTTTTTTCCTGAATATATTCAGGAAAAAACGCATACACCATTTTTGGCCAACCAAGCAAGCTTGCAAAGGAAATCTGCACTACAATAAAGTCTCACTTCCCCCCGGTCAAAAGGGCCATCTGAAAAAAGTGTAAAATCCAGAAAGGCAGGACAGGCCATGGAGAACTGGGAGCCCTGTTATGCTGATGGGCGGGATGTAAATTGCCAACAGCCACTCGGGAGAAGTGTATGGTGTTTCCTGAAACATCTAAAAAACAAAGCAACAGAGCCTAGGTCAAATCCACTTATGGTCCTATAGCTTAGGGAAATTAAAATAAAAAAGACACAGCCACCCCAAAGTTTGGGACGGCTCTGTTTACAAGAATCTCGTTTATGGTACAAGTTCAATATTGCAGAAAGCGAAAAATGGATAAAGAAGTTGTGGTACTTACGTACAATGCAATATCACTCAGCAATGACATCTATGTCATCAGGCCCGTAGCAGCATAATGAGTGGATTCAGGTATGATGATTCTAACTGAAATAAGTCACACAGAAAAAGAAACATCATAAGATATCACTAATACACGGAATGTAAACTTGCTACACAGGAACAGAGTTACAAAACAGAATAAGGTCTCAAATTTAGAAAACCAACTTATGCTTGCTTAAGGGGAAAGGTGAGTTGGGGTGCTGCATAAAACCAGAGATTGAAATGAGCACAGATAAAGTTCCTTAAGCCAAATATGGAATAGACAAGAGCTACTCCTTGCTCAATGAGATGGACTCAACACCCCATATTAAACGCCTAAGTATGTACCTGACTAGTAAGTATCTTAAAACCTATGGATTGCTATGTCTCCAAAAGAGAATCAAGCGTGTGTACAGGGGCATAAACGCAGCAGTGATAGGATTGGAGAGGTTCGGTGAGCAAATGAAGACCCTTTGAAGTCATATTGCATGGTACCTATTCGACGGGTCTCAACTCTCCAGGTTTAAGGGATTCTTTCTTCAGCTAAATCATGCATGTGGAACCCAGAGTATGATCAACCGTGTGATCGGGAGATGTGTTCAAATATGTCTCAGTTCCCGTCCCCTGGTTCTCGGGTGCAACATTCCAGATGCTTTACTAACACTCTCCCGACTTGGAGAGTCAGTGCCTTTAACCTCCTGTTTGGCCCAGTTTGCAATTTCTGCGGAAGATGAACAGGAATAGTGAGGACCAATGAGAGACTAGTTGGAGGTGTCTGGACAGGCAAATTTAACTCTCATTTCCCACCAGGAAGAGGAATTAACCAAAGGCTCAGCATCCCGTTCCAGAACCAGATTAGGGCCTGAAGCAATCCTGCAGTGTTGCGGGCAGCTCACAAGAAAGCGAGTTGAAGAAAGGAGCTCAGGGGCACTATAATTCACAAACCTGCAGAGTTATAAATGACAGCTATCGTCCAAAAATATACTGAAGTAAGGCTGCCAAGAGGACTTGAAAGCGGGGCAGAATTGCAGGAAACCGATTTCAGGAGGTCGACTGGAATTGCATTTAAAGCATAGGAAAAAAGGCAGAACGTCCACAATGATGCACTTGAACAAAAAGTGCATATGCGTTTTTTCCTGAATATATTCAGGAAAAAACGCATACGCCCTTTTTGGCCAACCAAGCAAGCTTGCAAAGGAAATCTGCACTACAATGAAGTCTCACTTCCCCCTGGTAAAAAGGGCCATCTGAAAAAAGTGTAAAATCCAGAAAGGCAGTACAGGCCATGGAGAACTGGGACCATTGTTATGCTGATGGGTGGGATGTAAATTGCCAACAGCCACTCGGGAGAAGTGTATGGTGTTTCCTGAAACATCTAAAAAACAAAGCAAGATACCCTAGGGCACTTCCACTTATGGTCCTATTGCTTAGGGAAATTAAAATCAAAAAGACACAGCCACCCAAATGTTTGGGACGGCTCTGTTTACAAGAACCTCGTTTATGGTACAAGTTCAATATTGCAGAAAGTGAAAAATGGATAAAGAAGTTGTGGTACTTACGTAAAATGCAATACCACTCAGCAATAAAATCTATGTCAAACGCCTGTAGCACAAAATGAGTGGGTTCAGGTATGATGATTCTAACTGAAATAAGTCACACAGAAAAAGAAACATCATAAGATATCACTAATACACGGAATGTAAACTTGGCTACACAGGAACTGAATTACAAAACAGAACAGGGTCTCAAATTTAGAAAACCAACTTATGCTTGCTTAAGGGGAAAGGTGAGTTGGGATGCAGCATAAAACCAGAGATTGAAATGAACACAGATAAAGTTCCTTAAGCCAAATATGTAATAGAAAAGAGCTACTCCTTATTCAACGAAATGGACTCAACACCCCATATTAAACGCCTAAGAATGTACCTGACTAGTAAGTATCTTAAAACCTATGGATTGCTATGTCTCCGAAAGAGAATCAAGCATGTGTACAGGGGCATAAACGCAGCAGTGATAGGATTTGAGAGGTTCGGTGAGCAAAGAATGACCCTTTGAAGTCATATTACATGCTACCCATTCCACGGGTCTCAACTCTCCAGGTTTAAGGGATTCTTCCTTCAGCTGAAACATGCATGTGGAACCCAGAGTATGATCAACCGTGTGATCAGGAGACGTGTTCAAATATGTCTCAGTTTTTGTCCACTGGTACTGGGGTGCAACATTCCAGACGCTTTACTAACACTCTCCTGACTTGGAGAGTCAGTGCCTTTAACCTCCTATTTGGCCCAGATTGCAATTTCTGCGGAAGATGAACAGGAATAGGGAGAACCAATGAGAGACTAGCTGGACGTTTCTGGACGGGCAAATTTAACTCTCATTTCCCACCAGGAAGAGGAATTAACCAAAGGCTCAGCGTGCCGTGCCGGAACCAGATTAGGGTCTGAAGCAATCCTGCGGTGTTGTGGCCAGCTCACAAGAAAGCTAGTTGAAGAAAGGAGCTCACGGGCACTGTAATTCACAAACGTGCAGAGTTATAAATGACAGCTATCGTCCAAAAATATACTGAAGTAAGGCTGCCAAGAGGACTTGAAAGCGGGGCAGAATTGCAGGAAACCGATTTCAGGAGGTAGACTGGAATTGCATTTAAAGCATAGGAAAAGAGGCAGAACGTGGACAATGATGCACTTGGCCAAAAAGGGCGTATGCGTTTTTTCCTGAATATATTCAGGAAAAAACGCATACGCCCTTTTTGGCGAACCAAGCAAGCTTGCACAGGAAATCTGCACTACAATGAAGTTTCACTTCCCCCCTGTCAAAGGGGCCATCTGAAAAAAGTGTAAAATCCAGAAAGGCAGGACAGGCCATGGAGAACTGGGAGCCTTGTTTTGCTGATGGGCGGGTTGTAAATTGCCAACAGCCACTACGGAGAAGTGTATGGTGTTTCCTGAAACATCTAAAAAACAAAGCAACAGAGCCTAGGGCACTTCCACTTATGGTCCTATAGCTTAGGGAAATTAAAATCAAAAAGACACAGCCACCCCAAAGTTTGGGACGGCTCTGTTTACAAGAACCTCGTTTATGGGACAAGTTCAATATCGCAGAAAGTGAAAAATGGATAAAGAATTTGTGCTACTTACGTACAATGCAATATCACTCAGCAATGAAATCTCTGTCAACAGGCCTGTAGGAGAAAATGAGTGGGTTCAGGTATGATGATTCTAACTGAAATAAGTCACACAGAAAAAGAAACATCGTAAGATATCACTAATACACGGAATGTAAACTTGGCTACTCAGGAACTGAATTACAAAACAGAACAGGGTCTCAAATTTAGAAAAGCCACTTATGCTTGCTTAAGGGGAAAGGTGAGTTGGGGTGCTTCATAAAACCAGAGATTGAAATGAGCACAGATAAAGTTCCTTAAGCCAAATATGGAATAGACAAGAGCTACTCCTTGCTCAACGAAATGGACTCAACACCCCATATTAAACGCCAATGAATGTACCTGACTAGTAAGTATCTTAAAACCTATGGATTGCTATGTCTCTGAAAGAGAATCAAGCGTGTGTACAGGGACATAAACGCAGAAGTGTTAGGATTGGAGAGGTTCGGTGAGCAAATGAAGACCCTTTGAAGTCATATTGCATGGTACCCATTCCACGGGTCTCAACTCTCCAGCTTTAAGGGAATCTTCCTTCAGCTGAAACATGCATGTGGAACCCAGAGTATGATCAACCATGTGATCGGGAGACGTGTTCAAATATGTCTCAGTTTTCGTCCCCTGGTACTCGGGTGCAACATTCCAGACGCTTTACTAAAACTCTCCCGACTTGGAGAGTCAGTGCCTTTAACCTCCTGTTTGACCCAATTTGCAAATTCCGCGGAAGATGTACAGGAATAGGGAGAACCAATGAGAGACTAGCTGGAGGTGTCTGGACGGGCAAATTTAACTCTCATTTCCCACCAGGAAGAGGAATTAACCAAACGCTCAGCATGCCGTGCCGGAACCAGATTAGGGCCTGAAGCAATCCTGCGGTGTTGCGGCCAGCTCACAAGAAAGCGAGTTGAAGAAAGGAGCTCAGGGGCACTGTAATTCACAAACCTGCAGAGTTATAAATGACAGCTATCGTCCAAAAATATACTGAAGTAAGGCTGCCAAGAGGACTTGAAAGCGGGGCAGAATTGCAGGAAACCGATTTCAGGAGGTAGACTGGAAATGCATTTAAAGCATAGGAAAAGAGGCAGAACATCGACAATGATGCACTTGGCCAAAAAGGGCGTATGCGTTTTTTCCTGAATATATTCAGGAAAAAACGCATACGCCCTTTTTGGCCAACCAAGCAAGCTTGCAAAGGAAATCTGCACTACAGTGAAGTCTCACTTCCCCCCGGTCAAAAGGGCCATCTGAAAAAAGTGTAAAATCCAGAAATGCAGGACAGGCCATGGAGAACTGGGAGACTTGTTATGCTGATGGGCAGGATGTATATTGCCAACAGCCACTCGGGAGAAGTGTATGGTGTTTCCTGAAACATCTAAAGAACAAAGCAACAGAGCCTAGGGCACTTCCACTTATGGTCCTATAGCTTAGGGAAATTAAAATCAAAAAGACACAGCCACCCCAAAGTTTGGGATGGCTCTGTTTACAAGAAACTCGTTTATGGGACAAGTTCAATATCGCAGAAAGTGAAAAATGGATAAAGAAGTTGTGGTACTTACGTACAATGCAATATCACTCAGCAATTAAATCTATCTCATCAGGCCCGTAGCAGCATAATGAGTGGATTCAGGTATGGTGATTCTAACTGAAATAAGTCACACAGAAAAAGAAACATCATAAGATATCATTAATACACGGAATGTAAACTTGGCTACAGAGGAACTGGATTACAAAAGAGAACAGGGTCTCAAATTTAGAAAACCAACTTATGCTTGCTTAAGGGGAAAGGTGAGTTGGGGTGCTGGATAAAACCAGAGATTGAAATGAGCACAGATAAAGTTCCTTAAGCCAAATATGGAGTAGACAAGAGCTACTCCTTGCTCAACGAAATGGACTCAACACCCCATATTAAACGCCTAAGAATGTAGCTGAGTAGAAAGTATCTTAAAACGTATGGATTGCTATGTCTCCAAAAGAGAATCAAACGTGTGTACAGGGGCATAAACGCAGCAGTGATAGGATTGGAGAGGTTCGGTGAGCAAATGAAGACCCTTTGAAGTCATATTGCATGGTACCCATTCCACGGGTCTCAACTCTCCATGTTTAAGGGATTCTTCCTTCAGCTAAAGCATGCATGTGGAACCCAGAGCATGATCAACCATGTGATCGGGAGACGTGTTCCAATATGTCTCAGTTCTCATCCCCTGGTACTCGGGTGCAACATTCCAGACACTTTACTAACACTCTCCCGACTTGGAGAGTCAGTGCCTTTAACCTCCTGCTTGGCCCAGTTTGCAATTTCTGCGGAAGATGAACAGGAATAGGGAGAACCAATGAGAGACTAGCTGGAGGTGTCTGGACGGGCAAATTGAACTCTCATTTCCCACCAGGAAGAGGAATTAACCATAGGCTCAGCGGGCCGTGCCAGAACAAGATTAGGGCCAGAAGCAATCCTGCGGTGTTGCGGCCAGCTCACAAGAAAGCGAGTTGAAGAAAGGAGCTCAGGGGCACTGTAATTCACAAACCTGCAGAGTTATAAATGACAGCTATCGTCCAAAAATATACTGAAGTAAGGCTGCCAAGAGGACTTGAAAACGGGGCAGAATTGCAGGAAACCGATTTCAGGAGGTAGACTGGAATTGCATTTAAAGCATAGGAAAAGAGGCAGAACGTCCACAATGATGCACTTGGCCAAAAAGGGCGTATGCGTTTTTTCCTGAATATATTCAGGAAAAAATGCATACGCCCTTTTTGGCCAACCAAGCAAGCTTGCAAAGGAAATCTGCACTACAGTGAAGTCTCACTTCTCCCTGGTCAAAAGGGCCATCTGAAAAAAGTGTAAAATCCAGAAAGGCAGGACAGGCCATGGAGAAGTGGGAGCCTTGTTATGCTGATGGGCGGGATATAAATTGCCAACAGCCACTCGGGAGAAGTGTATGGTGTTTCCTGAAACATCTAAAAAACAAACCAACAGAGCCTAGGGCACTTCCACTTATGGTCCTATAGCTTAGGGAAATTAAAATCAAAAAGACACAGCCACCCCAAAGTTTGGGACGGCTCTGTTTACAAGAAACTCGTTTACGGGACAAGTTCAATATCGCAGAAAGTGAAAAATGGATAAAGAAGTTGTGGTACTTACGTACAATGCAATATCACTCAGCAATTAAATCTATCTCATCAGGCCCGTAGCAGCATAATGAGTGGATTCAGGTATGATGATTCTAACTGAAATAAGTCACACAGAAAAAGAAACATCATAAGATATCACTAATACACGGAATGTAAACTTGGCTACACAGGAACTGGATTACAAAAGAGAACAGGGTCTCAAATTTAGAAAACCAACTTATGCTTGCTTAAGGGGAAAGGTGAGTTGGGGTGCTGCATAAAACCAGAGATTGAAATGAGCACAGATAAAGTTCCTTACGCCAAATATGGAATAGACAAGAGCTACTCCTTGCTCAACGAAATGGACTCAACACCCCATATTAAACGCCTAAGAATGTACCTGACTAGTAAGTATCTTAAAACCTATGGATCGCTATGTCTCCGAAAGAGAATCAAGCATGTGTACAGGGGCATAAACACAGCAGTGATAGGATTGCAGAGGTTCGGTGAGCAAATGAAGACCCTTTGAAGTCATACTGCATGGTACCCATTCCACGGGTCTCAACTCTCCAGCTTTAAGGGAATCTTCCTTCAGCTGAAACATGCATGTGGAACCCAGAGTATGATCAACCATGTGATCGGGAGACGTGTTCAAATATGTCTCAGTTTTCGTCCCCTGGTACTCGGGTGCAACATTCCAGACGCTTTACTAACACTCTCCCGACTTGGAGAGTCAGTGCCTTTAACCTCCTGTTTGACCCAATTTGCAAATTCCGCGGAAGATGTACAGGAATAGGGAGAACCAATGAGAGACTAGCTGGAGGTGTCTGGACGGGCAAATTTAACTCTCATTTCCCACCAGGAAGAGGAATTAACCAAACGCTCAGCATGCCGTGCCGGAACCAGATTAGGGCCTGAAGCAATCCTGCGGTGTTGCGGCCAGCTCACAAGAAAGCGAGTTGAAGAAAGGAGCTCAGGGACACTGTAATTCACAAACCTGCAGAGTTATAAATGACAGCTATCGTCCAAAAATATACTGAAGTAAGGCTGCCAAGAGGACTTGAAAGCGGGGCAGAATTGCAGGAAACCGATTTCAGGAGGTAGACTGGAAATGCATTTAAAGCATAGGAAAAGAGGCAGAACATCGACAATGATGCACTTGGCCAAAAAGGGCGTATGCGTTTTTTCCTGAATATATTCAGGAAAAAACGCATACGCCCTTTTTGGCCAACCAAGCAAGCTTGCAAAGGAAATCTGCACTACAGTGAAGTCTCACTTCCCCCCGGTCAAAAGGGCCATCTGAAAAAAGTGTAAAATCCAGAAAGGCAGGACAGGCCATGGAGAACTGGGAGACTTGTTATGCTGATGGGCAGGATGTATATTGCCAACAGCCACTCGGGAGAAGTGTATGGTGTTTCCTGAAACATCTAAAGAGCAAAGCAACAGAGCCTAGGGCACATCCACTTATGGTCCTATAGCTTAGGGAAATTAAAATCAAAAAGACACAGCCACCCCAAAGTTTGGGACGGCTCTGTTTACAAGAAACTCGTTTATGGGACAAGTTCAATATCGCAGAAAGTGAAAAATGGATAAAGAAGTTTTGGCACTTACGTACAATGCAATATCACTCAGCAATGAAATCTATGTCATCATGCCCGTAGCAGCATAAAGTGGATACCGGTATGATGATTCTAACTGAAATAAGTCACACAGAAAAAGAAACATCATAAGATATCACTACTACATGGAATGTAAACTTGGCTACACAGGAACTGGATTACAAAACAGAACAGGGTCTCAAATTTAGAAAAGCAACTTATGCTTGCTTAAGGGGAAAGGTGAGTTGGGGTGCTGCATAAAACCAGAGATTGAAATGAGCACAGATAAAGTTCCTTATGCCAAATATGGAATAGACAAGAGCTACTCCTTGCTCAACGAAATGGACTCAACACCCCATATTAAACGCCTAAGAATGTACCTGACTAGTAAGTATCTTAAAACCTATGGATCGCTATGTCTCCGAAAGAGAATCAAGCGTGTGTACAGGGGCATAAACACAGCAGTGATAGGATTGCAGAGGTTCGGTGAGCAAATGAAGACCCTTTGAAGTCATATTGCATGGTACCCATTCCACGGGTCTCAACTCTCCAGGTTTAAGGGATTCTTCCTTCAGCTAAATCATGCATGTGGAACCCAGAGTATGATCAACCGTGTGATCGGGAGACGTGTTCCAATATGGCTCAGTTCTAGTCCCCTGGTACTCGGGTGCAACATTCCAGACGCTTTACTAACACTCTCCCGACTTGGAGAGTCAGTGCCTTTAACCACCTGTTTGGCCCAGTTTGCAATTTCTGCGGAAGATGAACAGGAATAGGGAGAACCAATGAGAGACTAGCTGGAGGTGTCTGGACGGGCAAATTGAACTCTCATTTCCCACCAGGAAGAGGAATTAACCAAAGGCTCAGTGTGCCGTGCCGGAACCAGATTAGGGCCTGAAGCAATCCTGCGGTGTTGCGGCCAGCTCACAAGAAAGCGAGTTGAAGAAAGGAGCTCAGGGGCACTGTAATTCACAAACCTGCAGAGTTATAAATGACAGCTATCGTCCCAAAATATACTGAAGTAAGGCTGCCAAGAGGACTTGAAAGCGGGGCAGAATTGCAGGAAACCGATTTCAGGAGGTAGACTGGAATTACATTTAAAGCATAGGAAAAGAGGCAGAACGTCGACAATGATGCACTTGGCCAAAAAGGGCGTATGCGTTTTTTCCTGAATATATTCAGGAAAAAACGCATACGCCCTTTTTGGCCAACCAAGCAAGCTTGCAAAGGAAATCTGCACTACAATGAAGTCTCACTTCCCCCCGGTCAAAAGGGCCATCTGAAAAAAGTGTAAAATCCAGAAAGGCAGGACAGGCCATGGAGAACTGGGAGCCTTGTTATGCTGATGGGCGGGATGTAAATTGCCAACAGCCACTCGGGAGAAGTGTATGGTGTTTCCTGAAACATCTAAAAAACAAAGCAACAGAGCCTAGGGCACTTCCACTTATGGCCCTATAGCTTAGGGAAATTAAAATCAAAAAGACACAGCCACCCCAAAGTTTGGGATGGCTCTGCTTAGAAGAAACTCGTTTACGGGATAAGTTCAATATCGCAGAAAGTGAAAAATGGATAAAGCAGTAGTGGTACTTACGTACAATGCAATATCACTCAGCAATGAAATCTATGTCATGAGGCCCGTAGCAGCATAATGAGTGGATTAAGGTATGATGATTCTATCTGAAATAAGTCACAAGAAAAACAAACATCATAAGATATCACTAATACACGGAATGTAAACTTGGCTACACAGGAACTGGATTACAAAAGAGAACAGGGTCTCAAATTTAGAAAACCAACTTATGCTTGCTTAAGGGGAAAGGTGAGTTGGGGTGCTGGATAAAACCAGAGATTGAAATGAGCACAGATAAAGTTCCTTAAGCCAAATATGGAGTAGACAAGAGCTACTCCTTGGTCAACGAAATGGACTCAACACCCCATATTAAACGCCTAAGAATGTAGCTGACTAGAAAGTATCTTAAAACGTATGGATTGCTATGTCTCCAAAAGAGAATCAAGCGTGTGTACAGGGGCATAAACGGAGCAGTGATAGGATTGGAGAGGTTCGGTGAGCAAATGAAGACCCTTTGAAGTCATATTGCATGGTACCCATTCCACGGGTCTCAACTCTCCACGTTTAAGGTATTCTTCCTTCAGCTAAAGCATGCATGTGGAACCCAGAGCATGATCAACCATGTGATCGGGAGACGTGTTCCAATATGTCTCAGTTCTCGTCCCCTGGTACTCGGGTGCAACATTCCAGACACTTTACTAACACTCTCCCGACTTGGAGAGTCAGTGCCTTTAACCTCCTGTTTGGCCCAGTTTGCAATTTCTGCGGAAGATGAACAGGAATAGGGAGAACCAATGAGAGACTAGCTGGAGGTGTCTGGACGGGCAAATTGAACTCTCATTTCCCACCAGGAAGAGGAATTAACCATAGGCTCAGCGGGCCATGCCAGAACAAGATTAGGGCCTGAAGCAATCCTGCGGTGTTGCGGCCAGCTCACAAGAAAGCGAGTTGAAGAAAGGAGCTCAGGGGCACTGTAATTCACAAACCTGCAGAGTTATAAATGACAGCTATCGTCCAAAAATATACTGAAGTAAGGCTGCCAAGAGGACTTGAAAACGGGGCAGAATTGCAGGAAACCGATTTCAGGAGGTAGACTGGAATTGCATTTAAAGCATAGGAAAAGAGGCAGAACGTCCACAATGATGCACTTGGCCAAAAAGGGCGTATGCGTTTTTTCCTGAATATATTCAGGAAAAAACGCATACGCCCTTTTTGGCCAACCAAGCAAGCTTGCAAAGGAAATCTGCACTATAATGAAGTCTCACTTCCTCCTGGTCAAAAGGGACATCTGAAAAAAGTGTAAAATCCAGAAAGGCAGGACAGGCCATGGAGAACTAGGAGCCTTGTTATGCTGATGGGCAGGATGTAAATTGCCAACAGCCACTGGGGAGAAGTGTATGGTGTTTCCTGAAACATCTGAGACACAAAGCAACAGAGCCTAGGGCACTTCCACTTATGGTCCTATAGCTTAGGGAAATTAAAATCAAAAAGACACAGCCACCCCAAATTTGGGACGGCTCTGTTTACAAAAACCTCATTTACGGGACAAGTTCAATATCGCAGAAAGTGAAAAATGGATAAAGAAGTTGTGGTACTTACGTACAATGCAATATCACTCAGCAATGAAATCTATGTCATCAGGCCCGTAGCAGCATAATGAGTGGATTCAGGTATGATGATTCTAACTGAAATAAGTCACACAGAAAAAGAAACATCATAAGATATCACTAATACACGGAATGTAAACTTGGCTACACAGGAACTGGATTACCAAACAGAACAGGGTCTCAAATTTAGAAAACCAACTTATGCTTGCTTAAGGGGAAAGATGAGTTGGGGTGCTGCACAAAAACACAGATTGAAATGAGCACAGATAAACTTCCTTAAGCCAAATATGGAATAGACAAGAGCTACTCCTTGCTCAACGAAATGGACTCAAAACCCCATATTAAACGCCTACGAATGTACCTGACTAGTAAGTATCTTAAAACCTATGGATTGCTATGTCTCGGAAAGAGAATCAAGCATGTGTACAGGGGCAGAAACGCAGCAGTGATAGGATTGGAGAGGTTCAGTGAGCAAACGAAGACCCTTTGAAGTCATATTGCATGGTACCCATTCCACGGGTCTCAACTCTCCAGGTTTAAGGGATTCTTCCTTCAGCTAAAACATGCATGTGGAACCCAGAGTATGATCAACCGTGTGATCGGGAGACGTGTTCCAATATGTCTCAGTTCTCGTCCCCTGGTACTCGGGTGCAACATTCCAGACACTTTACTAACACTCTCCCGACTTGGAGAGTCAGTGCCTTTAACCTCCTGTTTGGCCCAGTTTGCAATTTCTGCGGAAGATAAACAGGAATAGGGAGAACCAATGAGAGACTAGCTGGAGGTGTCTGGACGTGCAAATTTAACTCTCATTTCCCACCAGGAAGAGGAATTAACCAAAGGCTCAGCGTGCCGTGCCGGAACCAGATTAGGGCCTGAAGCAATCCTGCAGTGTTGCGGCCAGCTCACAAGAAAGCGAGTTGAAGAAAGGAGCTCAGGGGCACTGTAATTCACAAACCTGCAGAGTTATAAATGACAGCTATCGTCCAAAAATATACTGAAGTAAGGCTGCCAAGAGGACTTGAATGTGGGGCAGAATTGCAGGAAACCGATTTCAGGAGGTAGACTGGAATTGCATTTAAAGCATAGGAAAAGAGGCAGAACGTCCACAATGATGCACTTGGCCAAAAAGGGCGTATGCGTTTTTTCCTGAATATATTCAGGAAAAACGCATACGCCCTTTTTGGCCAACCAAGCAAGCTTGCAAAGGAAATCTGCACTACAATGAAGTCTCACTTCCCCCTGGTCAAAAGGGCCATCTGAAAAAAGTGTAAAATCCAGAGAGGCAGGACAGGCCATGGAGAACTGGGAGCCTTGTTATGCTGATGGGCCGGATGTAAATTGCCAACAGCCACTCGGGAGAAGTGTATGGTGTTTCCTGAAACATCTAAAAAACAAAGCAACAGAACCTAGGGCACTTCCACTTATGGTCCTATAGCTTAGGGAAATTAAAATCAAAAAGACACAGCCACCCCAAAGTTTGGGACGGCTCTGTTTACAAGAACCGCGTTTATGGTACAAGTTCAATATCGCAGAAAGCGAAAAATGGATAAAGAAGTTTTGGTACTTACGTACAATGCAATATCACTCAGCAATGAAATCTATGTCATCAGGCCCGTAGCAGCATAATGAGTGGATTCAGGTATGATGATTCTAACTGAAATAAGTCACAAGAAAAAGAAACATCATAAGATATCACTAATACATGGAATGTAAACTTGGCTACACAGGAACTGGATTACAAAACAGAACAGGGTCTCAAATTTAGAAAACCAACTTATGCTTGCTTAAGGGGAAAGGTGAGTTGGGGTGCTGCATAAAACCAGAGATTGAAATGAGCACAGATAAAGTTCCTTAAGCCAAATATGGAATAGACAAGAGCTACTCCTTGCTCAGCGAAATGGACTCAACACCCCATATTAAACGCCTAAGAATGTACCTGACTAGTAAGTATCTTAAAACCTATGGATTGCTCTGTCTCCGAAAGAGAATCAAGCGTGTGTACAGGGGCATAAACGCAGCAGTGATAGGATTGTAGAGGTTCGCTGAGCAAATGAAGACCCTTTGAAGTCATATTGCATGGTACCCATTCCACGGATCTCAACTCTCCATGTTTAAGGGATTCTTCCTTCAGCTAAAACATGCATGTGGAACCCAGAATATGATCAACCATGTGATCGGGAGACGTGTTCCAATATGTCTCACTTCTCGTCCCCTGGTACTCGGGTGCAACATTCCAGACGCTTTACTAACACTCTCCTGACTTGGAGAGTCAGTGCATTTAACCTCCTGTTTGGCCCAGTTTGCAATTTCTGTGGAAGATGAACAGGAATAGGGAGAACCAATGAGAGACTAGCTGGAGGTGTCTGGACGGGCAAATTTAACTCTCATTTCCCACCAGGAAGAGGAATTAACCAAAGGCTCAGTGTGCTGTGCCGGAAACAGATTAGGGCCTGAAGCAATTCTGCGGTGTTGCGGCCAGCTCACAAGAAAGCGAGTTGAAGAAAGGAGCTCACGGGCACTGTAATTCACAAACCTGCAGAGTTATAAATGACAGCTATCGTCCAAAAATATACTGAAGTAAGGCTGCCAAGAGGACTTGAATGTTGGGCAGAATTGCAGCAAACCAATATCGGGAGGTAGACTGGAATTGCATTTAAAGCATAGGAAAAGAGGCAGAACGTCCACAATGATGCACTTGGCCAAAAAGTGCGTATGCGTTTTTTCCTGAATATATTCAGGAAAAAAAGCATACGCACTTTTTGGCCAACCAAGCAAGCTTGCAAAGGAAATCTGCACTACAATGAAGTCTCACCTCCCCCTGGTCAACAGGGCCATCTGAAAAAACTGTAAAATCCAGAAAGGCAGGACAGGCCATGGAGAACTGGGAGCCTTGTTATGCTGATGGGCGGGATGTAAATTGCCAACAGCCACTCGGGAGAAGTGTATGGTGTTTCCTGAAACATCTAAAAAACAAAGCAACAGAGCCTAGGTCAATTCCACTTATGGTCCTATAGCTTAGGGAAATTAAAATCAAAAAGACACAGCCACCCCAAAGTTTGGGACGGCTCTGTTTACAAGAACCTCGTTTATGGTACAAGTTCAATATCGCAGAAAGTGAAAAATGGATAAAGAAGTTGTGGTACTTACGTACAATGCAATATCACTCAGCAATGAAATCTATGTCATCAGGCCCGTAGCAGCATAATGAGTGGATTCAGGTATGATGATTCTAACTGAAATAAGTCACACAGAAAAAGAAACATCATAAGATATCACTAATACACAGAATGTAAACTTGGCTACACAGGAACTGGATTACCAAACAGAACAGGGTCTCAAATTTAGAAAACCAACTTATGCTTGCTTAAGGGGAAAGATGAGTTGGGGTGCTGCACAAAAACACAGATTGAAATGAGCACAGATAAAGTTCCTTAAGGCAAATATGTAATAGACAAGAGCTACTCCTTGCTCAACGAAATGGACTCAAAACCCCATATTAAACGCCTACGAATGTACCTGACTAGTAAGTATCTTAAAACCTATGGATTGCTATGTCTCGGAAAGAGAATCAAGCATGTGTACAGGGGCAGAAACGCAGCAGTGATAGGATTGGAGAGGTTCAGTGAGCAAACGAAGACCCTTTGAAGTCATATTGCATGGTACCCATTCCACGGGTCTCAACTCTCCAGGTTTAAGGGATTCTTCCTTCAGCTAAAACATGCATGTGGAACCCAGAGTATGATCAACCGTGTGATCGGGAGACGTGTTCCAATATGTCTCAGTTCTCGTCCCCTGGTACTCGGGTGCAACATTCCAGACACTTTACTAACACTCTCCCGACTTGGAGAGTCAGTGCCTTTAACCTCCTGTTTGGCCCAGTTTGCAAATTCTGCGGAAGATAAACAGGAATAGGGAGAACCAATGAGAGACTAGCTGGAGGTGTCTGGACGTGCAAATTTAACTCTCATTTCCCACCAGGAAGAGGAATTAACCAAAGGCTCAGCGTGCCGTGCCGGAACCAGATTAGGGCCTGAAGCAATCCTGCGGTGTTGCGGCCAGCTCACAAGAAAGCGAGTTGAAGAAAGGAGCTCAGGGGCACTGTAATTCACAAACCTGCAGAGTTATAAATGACAGCTATCGTCCAAAAATATACTGAAGTAAGGCTGCCAAGAGGACTTGAATGTGGGGCAGAATTGCAGGAAACCGATTTCAGGAGGTAGACTGGAATTGCATTTAAAGCATAGGAAAAGAGGCAGAACGTCCACAATGATGCACTTGGTCAAAAAGGGCGTATGCGTTTTTTCCTGAATATATTCAGGAAAAACGCATACGCCCTTTTTGGCCAACCAAGCAAGCTTGCAAAGGAAATCTGCACTACAATGAAGTCTCACTTCCCCCTGGTCAAAAGGGCCATCTGAAAAAAGTGTAAAATCCAGAGAGGCAGGACAGGCCATGGAGAACTGGGAGCCTTGTTATGCTGATGGGCCGGATGTAAATTGCCAACAGCCACTCGGGAGAAGTGTATGGTGTTTCCTGAAACATCTAAAAAACAAAGCAACAGAACCTAGGGCACTTCCACTTATGGTCCTATAGCTTAGGGAAATTAAAATCAAAAAGACACAGCCACCCCAAAGTTTGGGACGGCTCTGTTTACAAGAACCGCGTTTATGGTACAACTTCAATATCGCAGAAAGCGAAAAATGGATAAAGAAGTTTTGGTACTTACGTACAATGCAATATCACTCAGCAATGAAATCTATGTCATCAGGCCCGTAGCAGCATAATGAGTGGATTCAGGTATGATGATTCTAACTGAAATAAGTCACAAGAAAAAGAAACATCATAAGATATCACTAATACATGGAATGTAAACTTGGCTACACAGGAACTGGATTACAAAACAGAACAGGGTCTCAAATTTAGAAAACCAACTTATGCTTGCTTAAGGGGAAAGGTGAGTTGGGGTGCTGCATAAAACCAGAGATTGAAATGAGCACAGATAAAGTTCCTTAAGCCAAATATGGAATAGACAAGAGCTACTCCTTGCTCAGCGAAATGGATTCACCACCCCATATTAAACGCCTAAGAATGTACATGACTAGTAAGTATCTTAAAACCTATGGATTGCTCTGTCTCCGAAAGAGAATCAAGCGTGTGTACAGGGGCATAAACGCAGCAGTGATAGGATTGTAGAGGTTCGCTGAGCAAATGAAGACCCTTTGAAGTCATATTGCATGGTACCCATTCCACGGATCTCAACTCTCCATGTTTAAGGGATTCTTCCTTCAGCTAAAACATGCATGTGGAACCCAGAATATGATCAACCATGTGATCCGGAGACGTGTTCCAATATGTCTCACTTCTCGTCCCCTGGTACTCGGGTGCAACATTCCAGACGCTTTACTAACACTCTCCCGACTTGGAGAGTCAATGCATTTAACCTCCTGTTTGGCCCAGTTTGCAATTTCTGTGGAAGATGAACAGGAATAGGGAGAACCAATGAGAGACTAGCTGGAGGTGTCTGGACGGGCAAATTTAACTCTCATTTCCCACCAGGAAGAGTAATTAACCAAAGGCTCAGTGTGCTGTGCCGGAAACAGATTAGGGCCTGAAGCAATTCTGCGGTGTTGCGGCCAGCTCACAAGAAAGCGAGTTGAAGAAAGGAGCTCACGGGCACTGTAATTCACAAACCTGCAGAGTTATAAATGACAGCTATCGTCCAAAAATATACTGAAGTAAGGCTGCCAAGAGGACTTGAAAGCGGGCCAGAATTGCAGGAAACCGATTACAGGAGGTAGACTGGAATTGCATTTAAAGCATAGGAAAATGGGCAGAACGTCCACAATGATGCACTTGGCCAAAAAGGGCGTATGGGTTTTTTCCTGAATATATTCAGGAAAAAACGCATACGCCCTTTTTGGCCAACCAAGCAAGCTTGCAAAGGAAATCTGCACTACAATGAAGTCTCACTTCCCCCTGGTCAAAAGGGCCATCTGAAAAAAGTGTAAAATCCAGAAAGGCAGGACAGTCCATGGAGAACTGGGAGCCTTCTTATGCTGATGGGCGGGATGTAAATTGCCAACAGCCACTCGGGAGAAGTGTATGGTGTTTCCTGAAACATCTAAAAAACAAAGCAACAGAGCCTAGGGAACTTCCACTTATAGTCCTATAGCTTAGGGAAATTAAAATCAACAAGACACAGCCACCCCAAAGTTTGGGACGGCTCTGTTTACAACAACCTCGTTTACGGGAAAAGTTCAATATAGCAGAAAGTGAAAAATGGATAAAGAAGTTGTGGTACTTACGGACAATGCAATATCACTCAGCAATGCAATCTATGTCATCAGGCCCATAGCAGCATAATGAGTGGATTCAGGTATGATGATTCTAACTGAAATAAGTCACACAGAAAAAGAAACATCATAAGATATCACTAATACATGGAATGTAAACTTGTCTACACAGGAACTGAATTACAAAACAGAACAGGGTCTCAAATTTAGAAAACCAACTTATGCTTGCTTAAGGGGAAAGGTGAGTTGGGGAGCTGCATAAAACCAGAGATTGAAATGAGCACAGATAAAGTTCCTTAAGCCAAATATGTAATAGACAAGAGCTACTCCTTGCTCAACAAAATGGACTCAACACCCCATATTAAACGCCTACGAATGTACCTGACTAGTAAGTATCTTAAAAGCTATGGATTGCTATGTCTACGAAAGAGAATCAAGCGTGTGTACAGGGGCATAAATGCAGCAGTGATAGGATTGGAGAGGTTCGGTGAGTAAATGAAGACCCTTTGAAGACATATTGCATGGTACCCATTCCACGGATCTCAACTCTCCAGGTTTAAGGGATTCTTCCTTCAGCTGAAACATGCATGTGGAACCCAGAGTATGATCAACCGTGTTATCGGGAGACGTGTTCCAATATGTCTCAGTTCTCGTACCCTGGTACTCAGGTGCAACATTCCAGAAGCTTTACTAACACTCTCCCGACTTGGAGAGTCAGTGTCTTTAACCTCCTGTTTGGCCCCGTTTGCAATTTCTGCGGAACATGAACAGGAATAGGGAGAACCAATGAGAGACTAGCTGGAGGTGTCTGGACGGGCAAATTTAACTCTCATTTCCGACCAGGAAGAGGAATTAACCAAAGGCTCAGCGTGCCGTGCGGGAACCAGATTAGGGCCTGAAACAATCCTGCGGTGTTGCGGCCAGCTCACAAGAAAGCGAGTTGAAGAAAGGAGCTCAGGGACACTGTAATTCACAAACCTGCAGAGTTATAAATGACAGCTATCGTCCAAAAATATACTGAAGTAAGGCTTCCAAGAGGACTTGAAAGCGGGGCAGAATTGCAGGCAACCGATTTCAGGAGGTAGACTGGAATTGCATTTAAAGCATAGGAAAAGAGGCAGAACGTCGACAATGATGCACTTGGCCACAAAGGGCGTATGCGTCTTTTCCTGAATATATTCAGGAAAAGACGCATACGCACTTTTTGGCCAACCAAGCAAGCTTGCAAAGGAAATCTGCACTACAATGAAGTCTCACTTTCCCCCGGTGAAAAGGGCCATCTGAAAAAAGTGTAAAATCCAGAAAGGCAGGACAGGCCATGGAGAACTGGTAGCCTTGTTATGCTGATGGGCGGGATGTAAATTGCCAACAGCCACTCGGGAGAAGTGTATGGTGTTTCCTGAAACATCTAAAAAACAAAGCAACAGAGCCTAGGGCACTTCCACTTATGGTCCTATAGCTTAGGGAAATTAAAATCAAAAAGACACAGCCACCCCAAAGTTTGGGACGGCTCTGTTTACAAGAACCTCGTTTACGGTACAAGTTCAATATCGCAGAAAGCGAAAAATGTATAAAGAAGTTGTGGTACTTACGTACAATGCAATATAACTCAGAAATGAAATCTTTGTCATCAGGCCCGTAGAAGCATAATGAGTGGATTCAGGTATGATGATTCTAACTGAAATAAGTCACACAGAAAAAGAAACATCATAAGATATCACTAATACACGGAATGTAAACTTGGCTACACAGGAACTGGATTACATAACAGAACAGGGTCTCAAATTTAGAAAACCATCTTATGCTTGCTTAAGGGGAAAGGTGAGTTGGGGTGCTCCATAAAACCAGAGATTGAAATGAGCACAGATAAAGTTCCTTAAGCCAAATATGTAATAGACAAGAGCTACTCCTTGCTCAAAGAAATGGACTCAAAACCCCATATTAAACGCCTAATAATGTACCTGACTAGTAGGTATCTTAAAACCTATGGATTGCTATGTCTCCGAAAGAGAATCAAGTGTGAGAACAGGGGCATAAACGCAGCAGTGATAGGATTGGATAGGTTCGGTGAGCAAATGAAGACCCTTTGAAGTCATATTGCATGGTACCCATTCCACGGGTCTCAACTCTCTAGGTTTAAGGGATTCTTCCTTCAGCTAAAACATGCAATTGGAACCCAGAGTATGATCAACCGTGTGATCGGGAGACGTGTTCCAATATGTCTCAGTTTTCGTCCCCTGTTACTCGGGTGCAACATTCCAGACGCTTTACTAACACTCTCCCGACTTGGACAGTCAGTGCCTTTAACCTCCTGTTTGGCCCAGTTTGCAATTTCTGCGGAAGATGAACAGGAATAGGGAGAGCCAATGAGAGACTATCTGGTGGTGTCTGGACGGGCAAATTTAACTCTCATTTCCCACCAGGAAGAGGAATTAACCAAAGGCTCAGCGTGCCGTGCCTGAACCAGATTAGGGCCTGAAGCAATCCTGCGGTGTTGCGGCCAGCTCACAAGAAAGCGAGTTGAAGAAAGGAGCTCAGGGGCACTGTAATTCACAAACCTGCAGAGTTATAAATGACAGCTATCGTCCAAAAATATACTGAAGTAAGCCTGCCAAGAGGACTTGAAAGCGGGGCAGAATTGCAGGAACCCGATTTCAGGAGGTAGACTGGAATTGCATTTAAAGCAGAGGAAATGAGGCAGAACGTGGACAATGATGCACTTGGCCAAAAAGGGCGTATGCGTTTTTTCCTGAATATATTCAGGAAAAAACGCATACGCCCTTTTTGGCCAACCAAGCAAGCTTGCAAAGGAAGTCTGCACTACAATGAAGTCTCACTTTCCCCCGGTGAAAAGGGCCATCTGAAAAAAGTGTAAAATCCAGAAAGGCAGGACAGGCCATGGAGAACTGGGAGCTTTGTTATGCTGATGGGCGGGATGTAAACTGCCAACAGCCACTTGGGAGAAGTGTATGGTGTTTCCTGAAACATCTACGAAACAAAGCAACAGAGCCTAGGGCACTTCCACTTATGGTCCTATAGCTTAGGGAAATTAAAATCAAAAAGACACAGCCACCCCAAAGTTTGGGACGGCTCTGTTTACAACAACCTCGTTTACGGGAAAAGTTCAATATCGCAGAAAGTGAAAAATGGATGAAGAAGTTGTGGTACTTACGTACAATGCAATATCACTCAGCAATGCAATCTATGTCATCAGGCCCGTAGCAGCATAATGAGTGGATTCAGGTATGATGATTCTAACTGAAATAAGTCACACAGAAAAAGAAACATAAGATATCACTAATACACGGAATGTAAACTTGTCTACACAGGAACTGAATTACAAAACAGAACAGGGTCTCAAATTTAGAAAACCAACTTATGCTTGCTTAAGGGGAAAGGTGAGTTGGGGTGCTGCATAAAACCAGAGATTGAAAAGAGCACAGATAAAGTTCCTTAAGCCAAATATGGAATAGACAAGAGCTACTCCTTGCTCAACGAAATGGACTCAACACCCCATATTAAACGCCTACGAATGTACCTGACTAGTAAGTATCTTAAAATCTATGGATTGCTATGCCTACGAAAGAGAATCAAGCGTGTGTACAGGGGCATAAATGCAGCAGTGATAGGATTGGAGAGGTTCGGTGAGCAAATGAAGACCCTTTGAAGTCATATTGCATGGTACCCATTCCACGGATCTCAACTCTCCAGGTTTAAGGGATTCTTCCTTCAGCTGAAACATGCATGTGGAACCCAGAGTATGATCAACCATGTGATCAGGAGACGTGTTCCAATATGTCTCAGTTCTCGTACCCTGGTACTCAGGTGCAACATTCCAGAAGCTTTACTAACACTCTCCCGACTTGGAGAGTCAGTGCCTTTAACCTCCTGTTTGGCCCAGTTTGCAATTTCTGCGGAAGATGAACAGGAATCGGGAGAACCAATGACAGACTAGCTGGAGGTGTCTGGACGGGCAAATTTAACTCTCATTTCCCACCAGGAAGAGGAATTAACCAAAGGCTCAGCGTGCCGTGCCGGAACAAGATTAGGGCCTGAAGCAATGCTGCAGTTTTGCGGCCAGGTCACAAGAAAGCGAGTTGAAGAGGGGAGCTCGGGACACTGTAATTCACAAACCTGCAGAGTTATAAATGACAGCTATCGTCCAAAAATATACTGAAGTAAGGCTGCCAAGAGGACTTGAAAGCGGGGCAGAATTGCAGGAAACCGACTTCAGGAGGTAGACTGGAATTGCATTTAAAGCATAGGAAAAGAGGCAGAACATCGACGATGATGCACTTGGCCAAAAAGGGCGTATGCATTTTTTCCTGAATATATTCAGGAAAAAACGCATACGCCCTTTTTGGCCAACCAAGCAAGCTTGCAAAGGAAATCTGCACTACAATGAAGTCTCACTTTCCCCCGGTGAAAAGGGCCATCTGAAAAAAGTGTAAAATCCAGAAAGGCAGGACAGGCCATGGAGAACTGGTAGCCTTGTTATGCTGATGGGCGGGATGTAAATTGCCAACAGCCACTCGGGAGAAGTGTATGGTGTTTCCTGAAACATCTAAAAAACAAAGCAACAGAGCCTAGGGCACTTCCACTTATGGTCCTATAGCTTAGGGAAATTAAAATCAAAAAGACACAGCCACCCCAAAGTTTGGGACGGCTCTGTTTACAAGAACCTCGTTTACGGTACAAGTTCAATATCGCAGAAAGTGAAAAATGGATAAAGAAGTTGTGCTACTTACGTACAATGCAATATAACTCAGCAATGAAATCTTTGTCATCAGGCCCGTAGAAGCATAATGAGTGGATTCAGGTATGATGATTCTAACTGAAATAAGTCACACAGAAAAAGAAACATCATAAGATATCACTAATACACGGAATGTAAACTTGGCTACACAGGAACTGGATTACATAACAGAACAGGGTCTCAAATTTAGAAAACCATCTTATGCTTGCTTAAGGGGAAAGGTGAGTTGGGGTGCTCCATAAAACCAGAGATTGAAATGAGCACAGATAAAGTTCCTTAAGCCAAATATGTAATAGACAAGAGCTACTCCTTGCTCAAAGAAATGGACTCAAAACCCCATATTAAACGCCTAATAATGTACCTGACTAGTAAGTATCTTAAAACCTATGGATTGCTATGTCTCCGAAAGAGAATCAAGTGTGAGAACAGGGGCATAAACGCAGCAGTGATAGGATTGGATAGGTTCGGTGAGCAAATGAAGACCCTTTGAAGTCATATTGCATGGTACCCATTCCACGGGTCTCAACTCTCTAGGTTTAAGGGATTCTTCCTTCAGCTAAAACATGCAATTGGAACCCAGAGTATGATCAACCGTGTGATCGGGAGACGTGTTCCAATATGTCTCAGTTTTCGTCCCCTGTTACTCGGGTGCAACATTCCAGACGCTTTACTAACACTCTCCCGACTTGGACAGTCAGTGCCTTTAACCTCCTGTTTGGCCCAGTTTGCAATTTCTGCGGAAGATGAACAGGAATAGGGAGAGCCAATGAGAGACTATCTGGTGGTGTCTGGACGGGCAAATTTAACTCTCATTTCCCACCAGGAAGAGGAATTAACCAAAGGCTCAGCGTGCCGTGCCGGAACAAGATTAGGGCCTGAAGCAATCCTGCGGTGTTGCGGCCAGCTCACAAGAAAGCGAGTTGAAGAAAGGAGCTCAGGGGCACTGTAATTCACAAACCTGCAGAGTTATAAATGACAGCTATCGTCCAAAAATATACTGAAGTAAGCCTGCCAAGAGGACTTGAAAGCGGGGCAGAATTGCAGGAACCCGATTTCAGGAGGTAGACTGGAATTGCATTTAAAGCAGAGGAAAAGAGGCAGAACGTGGACAATGATGCACTTGGCCAAAAAGGGCGTATGCGTTTTTTCCTGAATATATTCAGGAAAAAACGCATACGCCCTTTTTGGCCAACCAAGCAAGCTTGCAAAGGAAGTCTGCACTACAATGAAGTCTCACTTTCCCCTGGTGAAAAGGGCCATCTGAAAAAAGTGTAAAATCCAGAAAGTCAGGACAGGCCATGGAGAACTGGGAGCTTTGTTATGCTGATGGGCGGGATGTAAACTGCCAACAGCCACTTGGGAGAAGTGTATGGTGTTTCCTGAAACATCTACGAAACAAAGCAACAGAGCCTAGGGCACTTCAACTTATGGTCCTATAGCTTAGGGAAATTAAAATCAAAAAGACACAGCCACCCCAAAGTTTGGGATGGCTCTGTTTACAACAACCTCGTTTACGGGAAAAGTTCAATATCGCAGAAAGTGAAAAATGGATGAAGAAGTTGTGGTACTTACGTACAATGCAATATCACTCAGCAATGCAATCTATGTCATCAGGCCCGTAGCAGCATAATGAGTGGATTCAGGTATGATGATTCTAACTGAAATAAGTCACACAGAAAAAGAAACATAAGATATCACTAATACACGGAATGTAAACTTGTCTACACAGGAACTGAATTACAAAACAGAACAGGGTCTCAAATTTAGAAAACCAACTTATGCTTGCTTAAGGGGAAAGGTGAGTTGGGGTGCTGCATAAAACCAGAGATTGAAAAGAGCACAGATAAAGTTCCTTAAGCCAAATATGGAATAGACAAGAGCTACTCCTTGCTCAACGAAATGGACTCAACACCCCATATTAAACGCCTACGAATGTACCTGACTAGTAAGTATCTTAAAATCTATGGATTGCTATGCCTACGAAAGAGAATCAAGCGTGTGTACAGGGGCATAAATACAGCAGTGATAGGATTGGAGAGGTTCGGTGAGCAAATGAAGACCCTTTGAAGTCATATTGCATGGTACCCATTCCACGGATCTCAACTCTCCAGGTTTAAGGGATTCTTCCTTCAGCTGAAACATGCATGTGGAACCCAGAGTATGATCAACCGTGTGATCAGGAGACGTGTTCCAATATGTCTCAGTTCTCGTACCCTGGTACTCAGGTGCAACATTCCAGAAGCTTTACTAACACTCTCCCGACTTGGAGAGTCAGTGCCTTTAACCTCCTGTTTGGCCCAGTTTGCAATTTCTGCGGAAGATGAACAGGAATCGGGAGAACCAATGACAGACTAGCTGGAGGTGTCTGGACGGGCAAATTTAACTCTCATTTCCCACCAGGAAGAGGAATTAACCAAAGGCTCAGCGTGCCGTGCCGGAACAAGATTAGGGCCTGAAGCAATGCTGCAGTTTTGCGGCCAGCTCACAAGAAAGCGAGTTGAAGAGGGGAGCTCGGGGCACTGTAATTCACAAACCTGCAGAGTTATAAATGACAGCTATCGTCCAAAAATATACTGAAGTAAGGCTGCCAAGAGGACTTGAAAGCGGGGCAGAATTGCAGGAAACCGACTTCAGGAGGTAGACTGGAATTGCATTTAAAGCATAGGAAAAGAGGCAGAACATCGACGATGATGCACTTGGCCAAAAAGGGCGTATGCATTTTTTCCTGAATATATTCAGGAAAAAACGCATACGCCCTTTTTGGCCAACCAAGCAAACTTGCAAAGGAAATCTGCACTACAATGAAGTCTCACTTCCCCCAGGTCAAAAGGGCCATCTGAAAAAAGTGTAAAATCCAGGAAGGCAGGACAGGCCATGGAGAACTGGGAGCCTTGTTATGCTGCTGGGTGGGATGTAAATTGCCAACAGCCACTCGGGAGAAGTGTATGGTGTTTCCTGAAACATCTAAGAAACAAAGCAACAGAGCCTAGGGCACTTCCACTTATGGTCCTTTAGCTTAGGGAAATTAAAATCAAAAAGACACAGCCACCCCAAAGTTTGGGACGGCTCTGTTTACAAGAACCTCGTTTACGGTACAAGTTCAATATCGCAGAAAGCGAAAAATGTATAAAGAAGTTGTGGTACTTACGTACAATGCAATATAACTCAGAAATGAAATCTTTGTCATCAGGCCCGTAGAAGCATAATGAGTGGATTCAGGTATGATGATTCTAACTGAAATAAGTCACACAGAAAAAGAAACATCATAAGATATCACTAATACACGGAATGTAAACTTGGCTACACAGGAACTGGATTACATAACAGAACAGGGTCTCAAATTTAGAAAACCATCTTATGCTTGCTTAAGGGGAAAGGTGAGTTGGGGTGCTCCATAAAACCAGAGATTGAAATGAGCACAGATAAAGTTCCTTAAGCCAAATATGTAATAGACAAGAGCTACTCCTTGCTCAAAGAAATGGACTCAAAACCCCATATTAAACGCCTAATAATGTACCTGACTAGTAAGTATCTTAAAACCTATGGATTGCTATGTCTCCGAAAGAGAATCAAGTGTGAGAACAGGGGCATAAACGCAGCAGTGATAGGATTGGATAGGTTCAGTGAGCAAATGAAGACCCTTTGAAGTCATATTGCATGGTACCCATTCCACGGGTCTCAACTCTCTAGGTTTAAGGGATTCTTCCTTCAGCTAAAACATGCAATTGGAACCCAGAGTATGATCAACCGTGTGATCGGGAGACGTGTTCCAATATGTCTCAGTTTTCGTCCCCTGTTACTCGGGTGCAACATTCCAGACGCTTTACTAACACTCTCCCGACTTGGACAGTCAGTGCCTTTAACCTCCTGTTTGGCCCAGTTTGCAATTTCTGCGGAAGATGAACAGGAATAGGGAGAACCAATGAGAGACTATCTGGTGGTGTCTGGACGGGCAAATTTAACTCTCATTTCCCACCAGGAAGAGGAATTAACCAAAGGCTCAGCGTGCCGTGCCTGAACCAGATTAGGGCCTGAAGCAATCCTGCGGTGTTGCGGCCAGCTCACAAGAAAGCGAGTTGAAGAAAGGAGCTCAGGGGCACTGTAATTCACAAACCTGCAGAGTTATAAATGACAGCTATCGTCCAAAAATATACTGAAGTAAGCCTGCCAAGAGGACTTGAAAGCGGGGCAGAATTGCAGGAACCCGATTTCAGGAGGTAGACTGGAATTGCATTTAAAGCAGAGGAAAAGAGGCAGAACGTGGACAATGATGCACTTGGCCAAAAAGGGCGTATGCGTTTTTTCCTGAATATATTCAGGAAAAAACGCATACGCCCTTTTTGGCCAACCAAGCAAGCTTGCAAAGGAAGTCTGCACTACAATGAAGTCTCACTTTCCCCCGGTGAAAAGGGCCATCTGAAAAAAGTGTAAAATCCAGAAAGGCAGGACAGGCCATGGAGAACTGGGAGCTTTGTTATGCTGATGGGCGGGATGTAAACTGCCAACAGCCACTTGGGAGAAGTGTATGGTGTTTCCTGAAACATCTACGAAACAAAGCAACAGAGCCTAGGGCACTTCAACTTATGGTCCTATAGCTTAGGGAAATTAAAATCAAAAAGACACAGCCACCCCAAAGTTTGGGACGGCTCTGTTTACAACAACCTCGTTTACGGGAAAAGTTCAATATCGCAGAAAGTGAAAAATGGATGAAGAAGTTGTGGTACTTACGTACAATGCAATATCACTCAGCAATGCAATCTATGTCATCAGGCCCGTAGCAGCATAATGAGTGGATTCAGGTATGATGATTCTAACTGAAATAAGTCACACAGAAAAAGAAACATAAGATATCACTAATACACGGAATGTAAACTTGTCTACACAGGAACTGAATTACAAAACAGAACAGGGTCTCAAATTTAGAAAACCAACTTATGCTTGCTTAAGGGGAAAGGTGAGTTGGGGTGCTGCATAAAACCAGAGATTGAAAAGAGCACAGATAAAGTTCCTTAAGCCAAATATGGAATAGACAAGAGCTACTCCTTGCTCAACGAAATGGACTCAACACCCCATATTAAACGCCTACGAATGTACCTGACTAGTAAGTATCTTAAAATCTATGGATTGCTATGCCTACGAAAGAGAATCAAGCGTGTGTACAGGGGCATAAATGCAGCAGTGATAGGATTGGAGAGGTTCAGTGAGCAAATGAAGACCCTTTGAAGTCATATTGCATGGTACCCATTCCACGGATCTCAACTCTCCAGGTTTAAGGGATTCTTCCTTCAGCTGAAACATGCATGTGGAACCCAGAGTATGATCAACCGTGTAATCAGGAGACGTGTTCCAATATGTCTCAGTTCTCGTACCCTGGTACTCAGGTGCAACATTCCAGAAGCTTTACTAACACTCTCCCGACTTGGAGAGTCAGTGCCTTTAACCTCCTGTTTGGCCCAGTTTGCAATTTCTGCGGAAGATGAACAGGAATCGGGAGAACCAATGACAGACTAGCTGGAGGTGTCTGGACGGGCAAATTTAACTCTCATTTCCCACCAGGAAGAGGAATTAACCAAAGGCTCAGCGTGCCGTGCCGGAACAAGATTAGGGCCTGAAGCAATGCTGCAGTTTTGCGGCCAGCTCACAAGAAAGCGAGTTGAAGAGGGGAGCTCGGGGCACTGTAATTCACAAACCTGCAGAGTTATAAATGACAGCTATCGTCCAAAAATATACTGAAGTAAGGCTGCCAAGAGGACTTGAAAGCGGGGCAGAATTGCAGGAAACCGACTTCAGGAGGTAGACTGGAATTGCATTTAAAGCATAGGAAAAGAGGCAGAACATCGACGATGATGCACTTGGCCAAAAAGGGCGTATGCATTTTTTCCTGAATATATTCAGGAAAAAACGCATACGCCCTTTTTGGCCAACCAAGCAAACTTGCAAAGGAAATCTGCACTACAATGAAGTCTCACTTCCCCCAGGTCAAAAGGGCCATCTGAAAAAAGTGTAAAATCCAGGAAGGCAGGACAGGCCATGGACAACTGGGAGCCTTGTTATGCTGCTGGGTGGGATGTAAATTGCCAACAGCCACTCGGGAGAAGTGTATGGTGTTTCCTGAAACATCTAAGAAACAAAGCAACAGAGCCTAGGGCACTTCCACTTATGGTCCTTTAGCTTAGGGAAATTAAAATCAAAAAGACACAGCCACCCCAAAGTTTGGGACGGCTCTGTTTACAAGAACCTCGTTTACGGTACAAGTTCAATATCGCAGAAAGCGAAAAATGTATAAAGAAGTTGTGGTACTTACGTACAATGCAATATAACTCAGAAATGAAATCTTTGTCATCAGGCCCGTAGAAGCATAATGAGTGGATTCAGGTATGATGATTCTAACTGAAATAAGTCACACAGAAAAAGAAACATCATAAGATATCACTAATACACGGAATGTAAACTTGGCTACACAGGAACTGGATTACATAACAGAACAGGGTCTCAAATTTAGAAAACCATCTTATGCTTGCTTAAGGGGAAAGGTGAGTTGGGGTGCTCCATAAAACCAGAGATTGAAATGAGCACAGATAAAGTTCCTTAAGCCAAATATGTAATAGACAAGAGCTACTCCTTGCTCAAAGAAATGGACTCAAAACCCCATATTAAACGCCTAATAATGTACCTGACTTGTAAGTATCTTAAAACCTATGGATTGCTATGTCTCCGAAAGAGAATCAAGTGTGAGAACAGGGGCATAAACGCAGCAGTGATAGGATTGGATAGGTTCGGTGAGCAAATGAAGACCCTTTGAACTCATATTGCATGGTACCCATTCCACGGGTCTCAACTCTCTAGGTTTAAGGGATTCTTCCTTCAGCTAAAACATGCAATTGGAACCCAGAGTATGATCAACCGTGTGATCGGGAGACGTGTTCCAATATGTCTCAGTTTTCGTCCCCTGTTACTCGGGTGCAACATTCCAGACGCTTTACTAACACTCTCCCGACTTGGACAGTCAGTGCCTTTAACCTCCTGTTTGGCCCAGTTTGCAATTTCTGCGGAAGATGAACAGGAATAGGGAGAACCAATGAGAGACTATCTGGTGGTGTCTGGACGGGCAAATTTAACTCTCATTTCCCACCAGGAAGAGGAATTAACCAAAGGCTCAGCGTGCCGTGCCTGAACCAGATTAGGGCCTGAAGCAATCCTGCGGTGTTGCGGCCAGCTCACAAGAAAGCGAGTTGAAGAAAGGAGCTCAGGGGCACTGTAATTCACAAACCTGCAGAGTTATAAATGACAGCTATCGTCCAAAAATATACTGAAGTAAGCCTGCCAAGAGGACTTGAAAGCGGGGCAGAATTGCAGGAACCCGATTTCAGGAGGTAGACTGGAATTGCATTTAAAGCAGAGGAAAAGAGGTAGAACGTGGACAATGATGCACTTGGCCAAAAAGGGCGTATGCGTTTTTTCCTGAATATATTCAGGAAAAAACGCATACGCCCTTTTTGGCCAACCAAGCAAGCTTGCAAAGGAAGTCTGCACTACAATGAAGTCTCACTTTCCCCCGGTGAAAAGGGCCATCTGAAAAAAGTGTAAAATCCAGAAAGGCAGGACAGGCCATGGAGAACTGGGAGCTTTGTTATGCTGATGGGCGGGATGTAAACTGCCAACAGCCACTTGGGAGAAGTGTATGGTGTTTCCTGAAACATCTACGAAACAAAGCAACAGAGCCTAGGGCACTTCAACTTATGGTCCTATAGCTTAGGGAAATTAAAATCAAAAAGACACAGCCACCCCAAAGTTTGGGACGGCTCTGTTTACAACAACCTCGTTTACGGGAAAAGTTCAATATCGCAGAAAGTGAAAAATGGATGAAGAAGTTGTGGTACTTACGTACAATGCAATATCACTCAGCAATGCAATCTATGTCATCAGGCCCGTAGCAGCATAATGAGTGGATTCAGGTATGATGATTCTAATTGAAATAAGTCACACAGAAAAAGAAACATAAGATATCACTAATACACGGAATGTAAACTTGTCTACACAGGAACTGAATTACAAAACAGAACAGGGTCTCAAATTTAGAAAACCAACTTATGCTTGCTTAAGGGGAAAGGTGAGTTGGGGTGCTGCATAAAACCAGAGATTGAAAAGAGCACAGATAAAGTTCCTTAAGCCAAATATGGAATAGACAAGAGCTACTCCTTGCTCAACGAAATGGACTCAACACCCCATATTAAACGCCTACGAATGTACCTGACTAGTAAGTATCTTAAAATCTATGGATTGCTATGCCTACGAAAGAGAATCAAGCGTGTGTACAGGGGCATAAATGCAGCAGTGATAGGATTGGAGAGGTTCGGTGAGCAAATGAAGACCCTTTGAAGTCATATTGCATGGTACCCATTCCACGGATCTCAACTCTCCAGGTTTAAGGGATTCTTCCTTCAGCTGAAACATGCATGTGGAACCCAGAGTATGATCAACCGTGTGATCAGGAGACGTGTTCCAATATGTCTCAGTTCTCGTACCCTGGTACTCAGGTGCAACATTCCAGAAGCTTTACTAACACTCTCCCGACTTGGAGAGTCAGTGCCTTTAACCTCCTGTTTGGCCCAGTTTGCAATTTCTGCGGAAGATGAACAGGAATCGGGAGAACCAATGACAGACTAGCTGGAGGTGTCTGGACGGGCAAATTTAACTCTCATTTCCCACCAGGAAGAGGAATTAACCAAAGGCTCAGCGTGCCGTGCCGGAACAAGATTAGGGCCTGAAGCAATGCTGCAGTTTTGCGGCCAGCTCACAAGAAAGCGAGTTGAAGAGGGGAGCTCGGGGCACTGTAATTCACAAACCTGCAGAGTTATAAATGACAGCTATCGTCCAAAAATATACTGAAGTAAGCCTGCCAAGAGGACTTGAAAGCGGGGCAGAATTGCAGGAAACCGACTTCAGGAGGTAGACTGGAATTGCATTTAAAGCACAGTAAAAGAGGCAGAACGTCGACAATGATGCACTTGGCCAAAAAGGGCGTATGCGTTTTTTCCTGAATATATTCAGGAAAAAACGCATACGCCCTTTTTGGCCAACCAAGCAAACTTGCAAAGGAAATCTGCACTACAATGAAGTCTCACTTCCCCCTGGTCAAAAGGGCCATCTGAAAAAAGTGTAAAATCCAGAAAGGCAGGACAGGCCATGGAGAACTGGGAGCCTTGTTATGCTGATGGGCGGAATGTAAATTGCCAACAGCCACTGGGGAAAAGTGTATGGTATTTCCTGAAACATCTAAAAAACAAAGCAACAGAGCCTAGGGCACTTCCACTTATGGTCCTATAGATTAGGGAAATTAAAATCAAAAAGACACAGCCACCCCAAAGTTTGGGACGGCTCTGTTTACAAGAACCTCGTTTACGGTACAAGTTCAATATCGCAGAAAGCGAAAAATGGATAAAGAAGTTGTGGTACTTACGTACAATGCAATATCACTCAGCAATGAAATCTATGTCATCAGGCCCATAGCAGCATAATGAGTGGATTCAGGTATGATGATTCTAACTGAAATAAGTCACACAGAAAAAGAAACATCATAAGATATCACTAATACACGGAATGTAAACTTGGCTACACAGGAACTGAATTACAAAACAGAACAGGGTCTCAAATTTAGAAAAACCAACTTATGCTTGCTTAAGGGGAAAGGTGAGTTGGGGTGCTGCATAAAACCAGAGATTGAAATGAGCACAGATAAAGTTCCTTAAGCCAAATATGGAATAGACAAGAGCTACTCCTTGCTCAACGAAATGGATTCAACACCCCATATTAAACGCCTAAGAATGTACCTGACTAGTAAGTATCTTAAAACCTATGGATTGCTATGTCTCCAAAAGAGAATCAAGCGTGTGTACAGGGGCATAAACGCAGCAGTGATAGGATTGGAGAGGTTCGCTGAGCAAATGAAGACCCTTTGAAGTCATATTGCATGGTACCCATTCCACGGGTCTCAACTCTCCAGGTTTAAGGGATTCTTCCTTCAGCTGAAACATGCATGTGGAACCCAGAGTATGATCAACCGTGTGATCGGGAGACGTGTTCCAATATGTCTCAGTTCTCGTCCCCTGGTACTCGGGTGCAACATTCCAGACGCTTTACTAACACTCTCCCGACTTGGACAGTCAGTGCCTTTAACCTCCTGTTTGGCCCAGTTTGCAATTTCCGCGGAAGATGAACAGGAATAGGGAGAACAAATGAGAGACTAGCTGGAGGTGTCTGGACGGGCAAATTTAACTCTCATTTCCCACCAGGAAGAGGAATTAACCAAAGGCTCAGCATGCCGTGCCGGAACCAGATTAGGGCCTGAAGCAATCCTGCGGTGTTGCGGCCAGCTCACAAGAAAGCGAGTTGAAGAAAGGAGCTCAGGGGCACTGTAATTCACAAACCTTCAGAGTTATAAATGACAGCTATCGTCCAAAAATATACTGAAGTAAGGCTGCCAAGAGGACTTGAAAGCGGGGCAGAATTGCAGGAAACCTATTTCAGGAGGTACACTGGAATTGCATTTAAAGCAGAGGAAAAGAGGCAAAACGTCGACAATGATGCACTTGGCCAAAAAGGGCGTATGCGTTTTTTCCTGAATATATTAAGGAAAAAACGCATACGCCCTTTTTGGCCAACCAAGCAAGCTTGCAAAGGAAATCTGCACTACAATGAAGTCTCACTTCCCCCCGGTCAAAAGGGCCATCTGAAAAAAGTGTAAAATCCAGAAAGGCAGGACAGGCCATGGAGAACTGGGATCCTTGTTATGCTGATGGGCGGGATGTATATTGCCAACAGCCACTTGGGAGAAGTGTATGGTGTTTCGTGAAACATCTAAAAAACAAAGCAACAGAGCCTAGGGCACTTCCACTTATGGCCCTATAGATTAGGGAAATTAAAATCAAAAAGACACAGCCACCCCTAAGTTTGGGACGGCTCTGTTTACAAGAAACTCGTTTATGGGACTAGTTCAATATCGCAGAAAGTGAAAAATGGATAAAGAAGTTGTGGTACTTACGTACAATGCAATATCACTCAGCAATGAAATCTAAGTCATCAGGCCCGTAGCAGCATAATGAGTGGATTCAGGTATGATGATTCTAACTGAAATAAGTCACACAGGAAAAGAAACATCATAAGATATCACTAATACACGGAATGTAAACTTGGCTACACAGGAACTGGATTACAAAACAGAACAGGGTCTCAAATTTAGAAAACCAACTTATGCTTGCTTAAGGGGAAAGGTGAGTTGGGGTGCTGCATAAAACCAGAGATTGAAATGAGCACAGATAAAGTTCCTTAAGCCAAATATGAAATAGACAAGAGCTAGTCCTTGCTCAACGAAATGGACTCAACACCCCATATTAAACGCCTAAGAATGTACCTGACTAGTAAGTATCTTAAAACCTATGGATCGCTATGTCTCCAAAAGAGAATCAAGCGTGTGTACAGGGGCATAAACGCAGCAGTGATAGGATTGCGGAGGTTCGGTGAGCAAATGAAGACCCTTTGAAGTCATATTGCATGGTACCCATTCCACGGGTCTCAACTCTCCAGGTTTAAGGGATTCTTCCTTCAGCGAAAACATGCATGTGGATCCCAGAGTATGATCAACCATGTGATCGGGAGTCGTGTTCAAATATGTCTCAGTTTTCGTCCCCTGGTACTCGGGTGCAACATTCCAGACGCTTTACTAACACTCTCCCGACTTGGAGAGTCAGTGCCTTTAACCTCCTGTTTGGCCCAGTTTGCAATTTCTGCGGAAGATGAACAGGAATAGGGAGAACAAATGAGAGACTAGCTGGAGGTGTCTGGACGGGCAAATTTAACTCTCATTTCCCACCAGGAAGAGGAATTAACCAAAGGCTCAGCGTGCCGTGCCGGAACAAGATTAGGGCCTGAAGCAATCCTGCAGTGTTGCGGCCAGCTCACAAGAAAGCGAGTTGAAGAAAGGAGCTCAGGGGCACTGTAATTCACAAACCTGCAGAGTCATAAATGACAGCTATCGTCCAAAAATATACTGAAGTAAGGCTGCCAAGAGGACTTGAAAGCAGGGCAGAATTGCAGGAAACCGATTTCAGGAGGTAGACAGGAATTGCATTTAAAGCATAGGAAAAGAGGCAGAACGTCCACAATGATGCACTTGGCCAAAAAGGGCATATGCGTTTTTTCCTGAATATATTCAGGAAAAAACGCATACGCCCTTTTTGGCCAACCAAGCAAGCTTGCAGAGGAAATCTGCACTACAATGAAGTCTCACTTCTCCCCGGTCAAAAGGGCCATCTGAAAAAAGTGTAAAATCCAGAAAGGCAGGAGAGGCCATGGAGAACAGGGAACCTTGTTATGCTGATGGGCGGGATGTAAATTGCCAACAGCCACTGGGGAGAAGTGTATGGTGTTTCCTGAAACATCTAAAAAACAAAGCAACAGAGCCTAGGGCACTTCCACTTATGGTCCTATAGCTTAGGGAAATTAAAATCAAAAAGACACAGCCACCCAAAAATTTGGGACGGCTCTGTTTACAGGAACCTCTTCTGCAGCACAAGTTTAATATGCCAGAGAGCAAATAATGGATAAAGAAGTTGCAGTACTTACGTACAACAGAATACCTCTCAGCAATGAAAACTATGTCACCAGGCCCGTACCAGCATAATGAGTGGATTGAGGCACGGTGATTCTAAGTGAAAAAAGTCACACAGAAAAAGAAACATCATAAGGTACCACTAATACATGGAATGCGAACTTGGCTACACATGAACTGAATTACAAAACAGAACAGGGTCTCATGTTTAGAAAACCAACTTATGCTTGCTTAAGGGGGAAGGTTAGTTGGGGTGCTGCATAAAACCTGTGTTTGAAATTAGCACAGATACCGTTCCATAAGCTAAATATGTAATAGACAAGACCTACCCCTTGCTCAAGGAAATGGACTCAACAATGAGATATCACCTCACACCTGGTAGAATGGGCATCATCAGAAAATCTAGAAACAAAAAATGCTGGAAAGGGTGTGGAGAAATGGAACCCTCTTCCACTATTGTTGGGAATATAAATTGATACAGTCACTATGGAGAACAATATGGAGTTTCTTAAGAAACTAACAGTAGAATTACCATATGATACAGCAATCCCAGTTCTGGACATATACCCAGACAAAACCATAAATCAAAAAGAGACATTCACCGCAATGTTCATTGCCTCACTCTTTACAATATCGAGGTAATGGAAGCAACCTAAATGCCCACAGACAGACGAATGCATAAAGCCGTGGTACATATATAAAACGGAATATTACTAAGCCATGAAAAGGAATGAAATTGGGTCATTTGTAGAGACGTCGATGGATCTAGAGAGTGTCATACAGAGTGAAGTAAGTCAGAAAGAGAAAAACAAATCTTGTATATTCATGCATATATGTGGAACCTAGAAAAACTGTACAGGTTAACCATTTTGCAAGGCATAAATAGAGCAACAGATGTAGACAACAAACGTATGGACAACAAGCGGGGAAAGCTGTTGGAGGTTGGTGGTGGGAGGAGTTGAGAGACTGGGATTGGCATGTATACATTTATATGTATAAAATAGATAACCAATAAGAACCTGCTGTATAAAAATATAAAATAAAATTCAAAATTAAAAAGAAATAAAATTAAAAAAAAACAGAAAAAACAATTATTCCCTTCACATACATGTATTTATATGAATAAATTATTTCCATGCTTATATCTGTAAATACAAAAAAGAGGAATAAAATCTACCTTGAACCAAAAACGAAAAAGAGAAAAAAAACACAGAACCCACCAGTTCCACAGAGGAAAACCGTATCAGGGCACTTGCTCCAGTTGTAAACAATTCTGAAGTTGGTCAGTGGTGGGGAATCGTCTCCCATTCAGCCAGCAGCCCCCACGCAACAAGCGTCCTCATTGCAAAGCTGGGGCACCGTGCTGAGGCATCTGTGAGTAAACGTGAGCTGAGCCCCAGGCCAGTTGCTGCTGAACTATTCCTACCCGTCCCAGGTAAAACACCTGAATTTATACAAGGACTTGAAAGCCTAGAGGAAGGGCCATAGAGCCACACGAGTGACAGCATGCCGGCCGACTTGGTGCCTGCAGGCCAGCCAGGATGGTCCTGGCCCTGGGTGCTCTTCTGGAAGATTTCCATTTCCCTGCCTGAGATACCCGTCCTGTCCCTGCCCCCACTGCTTTTTTCCTTCCTCACCTCTGCCCAGGGAGAAATTCCAGCAGCAGGTATAGGTGGCACATCCTCTTCTTTAGCAGGTGGCAGCCTGGCTACTGCTGCAGAAAGTCCAGCAGAGCCCCACTCACACTGGGCCACCCACAAAGCCGTGGCCTCTCACTCCCTCCCACCAGCCCAGCCCCGAGACTGCTGACAGGGCAGAGAAAATGGCATCAGGAACGGCTGCAGGGGCTCTTGCTGCCTGGAGTGGTATTTATATTGATCTCAACCCAGGCACACCTGGGGAGGGCTGGCCGGCACGGTAAGGCTGCCCAGGTCAGCCAATCATCACCCCTCAGGGGCTCACAGTTGCAGAAAATGGAACTTGCTGAACCGGCCAGGTCCAAGGAACAGGTGTGGGCTCTGAGAGTGAGGATAGACAAGGGGCTGCAGCTTTGGCTTGTTTTCTAATGATTTTATCTGGCCCATGAGTGGGAGACAACTTCAAGAAAACCCTCTCCTAATGAGAGGAACCCTGGAGTCAGGGAGAGGAGGGGTGGGTGGTGGTTGGAGACAGAGGCCTGGTGCCCCGGGTGCAGTGGAAGTCTCTGGAAGACCAGGTGGAGGGAGGCCGCACAGAGTGATGCCCAGGGTCACAGACCTGTCGCAGCTGCTGTTTGTTAGTTCAAGTCCTGCTCTGAGGTGCTCTGTGTCAGCTCTGAGCGACAGGTGAGCTGGGGGTGCTCTGCAATGAGGGCTATGTGCACGGTTCCTGTGTGCCCAGCCCTGCCACGGTACCTGCAAGGGTAGGTCTGTATCCTGGGAGGGGCCTGACCATGAGAGCCCCGTGGGCTGGGGTGGGGGTGGGGTACCTGCCCAGGTGAGCTCCATATTCTGGGATTGGTCTGACCACGAGAGCCCCATGGGCTGCTGGGGACCTGGTAAAGGATGTCAGGACAGTCAGTGAAGCCACCGAGGATATACCTCCAGCTGCTCCTAATTCCTACACCCTGCTGGTCATTCTACCAACCACCAGGACATGGTATTCTGTATTAGTCTTCAATGATGCCTTCTTTTGTATTCCATTAGTCCCAGAGTCACAAGAAATTTTGGCTTGTGAGTGGCAGGACTCAACATACAACTAAAACAATACTTCCGGGCCGTCTTGCCCCAAGGGTGCAAAAATTCCCACACCATCTTTGGGGAAAGCTTAGCTAAAGACCTAAAAGTTCTACCTCTGGGAAAGGAAACCCTCCTTCAGTACGCAGACGACATTCTGATCACCAGCCCTACTAAGGAGGCCTCTGAACTACCAAGCCAATAAAGGATAGAAGTTGTCCAAGAAAAAGCTCAAATATCACAGACTGCAGTGACCTGCCTGGGCTTCGTTCTCACAGAAGGTCGGAGAAGCCCATCCCAGGAAAGGGAAGAAACCATTTTCAGCCTTACCCCTTTCTAAAACTAGAAGACAGCTTAGGGGTTCCTGGGGAGGCCAGGGTTTGCTGCTTCTGGATCCCTAACTACAGTCTACTAGCTGGGCCTCTATATGAAACACTGAAAGGAAAAGATGATGATCCTTTTGAATAGAATCCAGAAGTGGCCTTTCAAGAATGGAAAGAGCAGTCAATTCAGACCCTTGCCCTGGAACTCCCTAATTTAGCTAAACCCTTTGACCTTTACATTCCCGGTGAAAGGTGAATCGCCATTGGAGAATTAGTGCAAAAACTGGGACCACTTGAAATGGAACAATGCAAGAATGCCATCCAGGTAGGATAAACTACGGGCACCAAGGGGCTTGGCCCACTGCCACATCTGGCCAAGATACTGGCGGTATCTAAAAACCTGGAAATCAGCAGCCCCAAAGGCCACCTCCCTCCTAAGGGAAAAGGACCCCACGTGGTGATCCTAACCACCAACCATGCCCTGAAGTTGCAGGGTTCGCTCTGTGGGCACACCAACCTCGAGTGAGGAGGCCTTCCAACTCCAACATCCAGAGAGATAACCGGGGGCAACAGGGCACCATGACGACTCGTGTGAACATCACTTGACCTGGAGTTTCTCTCATAAAACAACAAGAGTGTGTCCCAAAAGAGTAGACTACTGCTTGCAGGACATACTGCACCCAGAGGGGAGCTAATAATCTTGGCGGGGGAACCGTATATCACACTGTCACCATAGAAAAGCCTACAGACACCGTGATGATGGTGGCCAATGAGACTGGCTGGACTCCTGTTTACTTCAAAAGGCTGTTGACTCAGTGGCCATCATGGTCCTTGATCACCACTGACCCTGGACTGTCTGGGATTTGAGCGGGCAGGGCTCTCACACCTGGTGCTGTTTGTACATTAATTCAGGGACCTAATTGAAGAAAGCGCAGACTACTGGTCAGAGCATCTAGGCTGGCAGAAACGGTCAGCCTAAGGTGGCCGAAAAAATGTGGGGCGGGGTGAAACAGGTTCCCACAGCGTCTCTGCACATCTCTTTCCTGGACCCTTAAAGGTCATTAGAATCTATAACACTTCCAATGCTGGTGCTCAGGTGGACGAGCAGGGAGGCAGGGGGCCTGGGGACAATCAACGTCACCTGGAGGCTGCTGGGGAGAAGCTCTGACCCTCGCCCCCGGGTATGAGGGCTCCCAACTCAGCACTCAGCAGTTACAGAAGAAGGGTCTGCACCCTCAGCACTCCAAGAATGAGGAACGGGACAAAAGGCAGAGGAGGGGTTTGTCCCCAGCAAAGCCCATTAAAAATCCCTGGGAGATAAAAATAGAATCTGGGCAATAAAGTCAAGTCTAACCTTTTTTATCCTTTGTGCTTTGTCTAATTTCATGTGCTCCTAGGGTCCCGCATGCAGAGGTTCCACACCCGGCACTTCAGACCAGATTTCCTAGTGCAGAATGGCTGGGACGACACCTCAGCTCCTGGGGCCCAGTGCAGACTCCGCGATATAGAGCCTGAGCTGCAGCCAACCCGGCCCTCGAGAGCTCCGCCCCCTCCCTCCCACTGACTCTGACAGGATCTCTACACAACAGCCCAGCCCACAGCCCACGGGGTAGTGCATGCTCTCACCTCTCCATTCTCTGATCAAAATATAAAGTTTCCTTTGCTTGTGAACCAAACTCAGTCTCGATCTGTTGGCCCCAATGACACTGGGCAGGGGGACACTTGTTGGGGTCCACTCTGGAGGATCAGTAACAGAAATTGAGACTATTGTAACCTCAATGAACAGATGTGTGAGCCAAACTGTAGTTAACATAGAACAGTGTATAAGGCTCGGGTAAAATAAGATGTTTCTAACACTTCCATTTGATATTTCCATCACTTTATTATAAGCAAGTTCAGTGAAAAGGTCTGTCTTATTTGTCAGGTCAATATTAGAGAAACGAAGTGATTTCTTTCCAAGGATGTACATCTAATAATCTTGGTTAAAGCTTCAATCTTGTTTTAAATGCTTTTCCATTGAAAATTATACCTCTCTTTCAGCTCCCCCATTTCTGAGAAGTATAAAATCTTATAATTTATTATTACCAAAGGGGAAAGGTGGGAGGAGGGATAAATTAACAGTTTGGGATTAACACATACACACTGCTATGTATAAAATAGATCATCAACAAGGAACTACTGTATAGCACAGGGAACTACACTCAACATTTTGCAATAACCTATAAGGGGAAATAATCTGGAAAAGAATAGATATTTTTATTGACATCATCTATCAATGACAGTTAAAGTGTAACCTAAGGGAAGCTGGTGGTGAGTGCTTCTGACCCTGAAGACTTCAATCGTCTAAAGTTTGGACTCTGCCTACTTCCCAAGGCCCTTAATGAACATATGTGTAGCCATAGCTTAAAAAATTCCCCAGTTTGGGTTTTGGGCAGACACTGATTTTGAAAAAGCCCTGGTGTTCTCCTTACATGAATGGGACTCTTCCTACTGCTAAAACATGTCTGTCACACAGAGAGGATGGTATACCGTCTGATTGGGAAGAGTTTGGAAAAGGCATCTCATCTCCTCATCTCCTGGTGCTCGGGTTCACCCCTCCAGCGTCTTTACTAACAGTCTCCCCACTTGGAGATGTCAGCACTGTCAACATCCTGTTGCGTACAGTTTGGAATTTGTCCAGAGGATGAAGCGGAAGGATGAGGAACAATGAGAGACAAGTCCTAGGTGTTCAGACAGGCACATGTCACTCTAATTTCCAATCAGGAAGACGAATTGACCAAAGGCTAGGGTTGCCCATGGAAACAGTATAGGGCTTGAGGAAATCCCGCTGCTTTGTGGCCAGTTCCCATAAACGCAAGTTGAACAATGGAACTCAGGGGCAGTAAAATTCATGAAACTGCAGAGTTGAAAATATCCATCACTGAAAAATGTCTTGAGGAAAGTCAGAGAAAAGGACTTGTAAGCAAGGGAGAATGGCAGGAAAGGGATCTGAGGAGGTAGAAAGGACTCGCCATTAAGCACAAGAAAAGGAGCTGAACATTGCCAACATTGCAGTTGGCCAAAAAGGGTGTATGCGTTTTTTTCTGTATATATTCAAGAAAAGGGCATACACTTTTTTAGCCAAGCAAACAGGTGGGCACTGGAAGTCAATACTACAAAAGATATCACTTCGCATCAGTCAGAAGAGCCATCCTCATAAAGCGTAAACAACAGAAATGCAGGACAGGGCAAGGAGAAGAGGGAGCCCTGTGAGACTTATAGTGGAAATGTATATTGCCAACGGCCATTCTGGAGAAGTGTATTGTGTTTACTAAAGCATCTAAAAAATGAGCTACAGAGCATAGGGCAATTGCACTCATGGGCGTATATCTTGGGAAAAACAAAAATTGAGAGGACACAGGCACCCCAAAGTTTACTCCCTCTCTGTTTAAAAGATCCTCGACTAGGATATAACTTAAATGTCTCTGGAGGGAAAAAATGGATAGAGATGTGGTACTTAGGTAGAGTGGAATATTATTCAGCCTGGAAATCAATGAACTATGGCCAGTTGTAACAACTCCGGAGGAGTTACGTATGATCTTTCTAAGTGACATAATTCAAAAAGAAAAGACACATATCATAAGATATCACTTAAAGGTGGAATCCAAAATGGCTACACATGAAATAAATTACGAAACAAAAACATAGTCAAATATGTAGAAAACACGCATAAGGCTGCTAAACGGGAAAGGTGGGGAGGGGTGAGGCATCATCCAGGAGGTTGAAATTAGCAAAGATACCATTCCAAATACCAAACTGATAATCAACAAGGCCCACACGGTAGCTAAAAGAACTGCACTCAGCACACTCAAGTCACCGGTAAAGAATATATACGACTGGTAAGAATCTGAAAAAGAATTTACTGATGTCTCTTGTACGTGAATCAAGTGGATGTACAGCAGCAAGAAACAGAGCTTTGAAAATCAGCTGTAACCAATATAGTAATAAATTGAAAAAAATAAATGACAGAGAGACAGAGAAAACCTCTTACAACTTTTCCTCAGGGACGGTGATGCAACATGGATTGAACACATCTAGACCCACAGCAGGATGAGACATAAGGCTGGAAACTGTTTGCACTAAGAGAAATGTGAGGTTGGGTGAGGAAATGCACACCCTTTAAAGTAATACTACCTGGTACCCATTCAATGGGTCCCAAATCTGCAGGTTCAAGGGATCTTCCTACAGCTAAAACATGCATGGAAAACCCAGAGGACTGTACACCATGTGATCGGGAGATGTGTCTAAAATGCAGCTCATTTATCCTCTCCTGGTGCTCCTGTTCACCATTCTGGCCACGTTACTTAGAATCTCTCCACTTGGAGAATCAGCACATTTAAACTTCTGTTTCACACATTTTGCAAATTGTGAGGAGGATGAACGGGAAGAGGGGGAACCAATGAGAGAATAGTTGTAGGGGTTTGGATGGGCACATATCACTCTAATTTCCCATTAAGAATAAGAATTGAAAAAAGGCTCAGCCCACCTCGCCGGAGCCAAAATAGGTCCTGAAGCAATTCTGTGGGTTTGAGCCCAGCTCACAAAAGAGCAACTTAAGAAATGGAGCTCAGGGTCACTGCAATTCACAAACCTGCAGAGTTATAAATGAAAACTAACGTCCAAAAATATGTTGAGGTAAGGCAAAGAAGAGGATCTGAATGCAAGACAGAATTGCAAGAAACAGATTTCAAGAGATAGATTGGACTCGTCTTTAAAGCACATGAAAAGCGGCAGAATTTCGACAATGATGCAGTTGGCCCAAAAGGGCGTATGCGTTTTTTCCTGATTATAACCAGGAAAAAACACATACGCACTTTATGGGCAACGAAGCAAGCAAGCAATGCAAATGTGCACAACAAAGAAGTCTCATTTCCCACTGGTCAAAAGGGCCATCCTAAAAATTTGTAAAAACCAGAAATGCAGGACAGGCCATGGAGAACAGGGAGCCTTTATACGCTGATGGGCAGTGTGTGAACTGCCGAGAGCCACTCTGGAGAAGTGTATGGTGGTTCCTAAATCATCTAGAAAACAGAGCTACAGAGCATAGGACACTTCCAATCATGGGAGTATATCTAGGGAAGTCTAAAAATCAACAAGACACAAGCACACCACAGTTTAGGGCTACTCTGTTTACAAGAACCTCAACTTCAGTACACCTTAAATATCCCAGGAAAGAGAACAATGGATAAAGAAGATGTGGTACTTATGTACAATGGAATATCTCTTCACCATGAAATCAATGTAATAAGGCTAGTAGAAGGATAAAGAGTGGATTTAGGTCCGATAATACTACTTGAAATAAGTCAAACAGAAAAAGAAACATATCATAAGATATCACTTATAGAGGGAGGGTAAATATGGCTGCACAAGAAATGAATTACAGAACAGAACAGTGTCTCACATTTAGAAAACACACTTATGTCAGCTTAAGGGGAAAGGAGAGGTGGGGTGATGCATAAAACCAGAGTTTGAAATTAGCACAGATACCGTTCAATAAACCAAATAGATATTAGACAAGATCTACACCTTGCTCAATGAACTGGCCTCAACACACCCTATACACCGCAGAGAAATATATCTGAGTAATAAGACTCTTAAAACCCATGTATTGATATATCTCCATAAGGGAATCAAGTGTGTGCAGAGCGGCACAAACACAGCAGTGAAAATGAGCTAAACCCCATTATAGAAATAAATTTTAAAAACAAAACGCAGAAACAATGAAAGAGAGAAAAATTCTTACAAAATTTGCTCAGGGGCTGTGATGCAACCTGGATTGACCACATATAAACCCACAGCTGGATAAGACATAAGGCTGCACACTTGGGGCTGAGAGGATTGGTGAGCTTTGGTGAGCAACTGCCAAAAGTTTAATGCAATACTTCATGCTACTCATTCCAAGGGTCCCAAAACTCCAGGTTGAAGGGAATCTTCCTACAGCTAAACCATGCTTGGGAAACCCAGCGACTGGTATACCATATGATCGGGAAAGGTTTCTAAAACGCACCTCATTTTTCCTCTCCTGGGGCTCCGGATCGACATTCCGGCCGCTTTACTAACAATATCCCCACATGGAGAGTCAATGCCTTTAAGTTCTGGTATCGCACAGTCTGCAGTTAGTGCGGAGGATGAATGGAAATAGGGGGAACCAGTGAGAAACTAGCTATAGCAGTTTCAATGGGCACATGTCACTCTAATTTCACATTAGTAAGAAGAATAAACCAAAGGCACAGCAAGGTGCCCCAGAAGAAGAATAGGGCCTGAAGGAATCCTGTGGTTATGAGGCAAGATCACAAAAATAAGAGCTGAAAAATGGAGCTAAGGGCCACTGCAATTCAAAAACCTGCAGAGTTATAAAGGCCAACTATTTTCAAAAAATATATTGAGATAAGGCTATGAAGAGGCATTGAAAGCAAGGCACAATTGCAGGAAACCGATTTCAGGAGGTAGACTGGAATTGCATTTAAAGCATAGGAAAAGAGGCAGAACGTCCACAATGATGCACTTGGCCAAAAAGGGCGTATGCGTTTTTTCCTGAATATATTCAGGAAAAAACGCATACGCCCTTTTTGGCCAACCAAGCAAGCTTGCAAAGGAAATCTGCACTACAATGAAGTCTCACTTCCCCCCGGTCAAAAGGGCCATCTGAAAAAAGTGTAAAATCCAGAAAGGCAGGACAGGCCATGGAGAACTGGGATCCTTGTTATGCTGATGGGCGGGATGTATATTGCCAACAGCCACTTGGGAGAAGTGTATGGTGTTTCGTGAAACATCTAAAAAACAAAGCAACAGAGCCTAGGGCACTTCCACTTATGGCCCTATAGATTAGGGAAATTAAAATCAAAAAGACACAGCCACCCCTAAGTTTGGGACGGCTCTGTTTACAAGAAACTTGTTTATGGGACTAGTTCAATATCGCAGAAAGTGAAAAATGGATAAAGAAGTTGTGGTACTTACGTACAATGCAATATCACTCAGCAATGAAATCTATGTCATCAGGCCCGTAGCAGCATAATGACTGGATTCAGGTAGATGATTCTAACTGAAATAAGTCACACAGAAAAAGAAACATCATAAGATATCACTAATACACGGAATGTAAACTTGGCTACACAGGAACTGGATTACAAAACAGAACAGGGTCTCAAATTTAGAAAACCAACTTATGCTTGCTTAAGGGGAAAGGTGAGTTGGGGTGCTGCATAAAACCAGACTGAAATGAGCACAGATAAAGTTCCTTAAGCCAAATATGGAATAGACAAGAGCTACTCCTTGCTCAACGAAATGGACTCAACACCCCATATTAAACGCCTACGAATGTACCTGACTAGTAATATCTTAAAAGCTATGGATTGCTATGTCTCCGAAAGAGAATCAAGCGTGTGTACAGGGGCAGAAACGCAGCAGTGATAGGATTGGGGAGGTTCGGTGAGCAAATGAAGACCCTTTGAAGTCATATTACATGGTACCCATTCCACAGGTCTCAACTCTCCATGTTTAAGGGATTCTTCCTTCAGCTAAATCATGCATGTGGAACCCAGAGTATGATCAACCATGTGATCGGGAGACGTGTTCCAATATGTCTCAGTTCTCGTCCCCTAGTAATCGGGTTCAACATTCCAGACGCTTTACTAATACTCTCCCGACTTGGAGAGTCAGTGCCTTTAACCTCCTGTTTGGCCCAGTTTGCAATTTCCGCGGAAGATGAACAGGAATAGGGAGAACCAATGAGAGACTAGCTGGAGGTGTCTGGACGGGCAAATTTAACTCTCATTTCCCACCAGGAAGAGGAATTAACCAAAGGCTCAGCATGCCGTGCCGGAACCAGATTAGGGCCTGAAGCAATCCTGCGGTGTTGCGGCCAGCTCACAAGAAAGCGAGTTGAAGAAAGGAGCTCAGGGGCACTGTAATTCACAAACCTGCAGAGTTATAAATGACAGCTATCGTCCAAAAATATACTGAAGTAAGGCTGCCAAGAGGACTTGAAAGCGGGGCAGAATTGCAGGAAACCAATTTCAGGAGGTACACTGGAATTGCATTTAAAGCAGAGGAAAAGAGGCAAAACGTCGACAATGATGCACTTGGCCAAAAATGGCGTATGCGTTTTTTCCTGAATATATTCAGGAAAAAACGCATACGCCCTTTTTGGCCACCCAAGCAAGCCTGCAAAGGAAATCTGCACTACAATGAAGTCTCACTTGCCCCCGGTCAAAAGGGCCATCTGAAAAAAGTGTAAAATCCAGACAGGCAGGACAGGCCATGGAGAACTGGGAGCCTTGTTATGCTGATGGGCGGGATGTATATTGCCAACAGCCACTTGGGAGAAGTGTATGGTGTTTCCTGAAACATCTAAAAAACAAAGCAACAGAGCCTAGGGCACTTCCACTTATGGCCCTATAGATTAGGGAAATTAAAATCAAAAAGACACAGCCACCCCAAAGTTTGGGACGGCTCTGTTTACAAGAACCTCGTTTACGGTACAAGTTCAATATCGCAGAAAGCGAAAAATGGATAAAGAAGTTGTGGTACTTATATACAATGCAATATCACTCAGCAATGAAATCTATGTCATCAGGCCCGTAGCAGCATAATGACTGGATTCAGGTAGATGATTCTAACTGAAATAAGTCACACAGAAAAAGAAACATCATAAGATATCACTAATACACGGAATGTAAACTTGGCTACACAGGAACTGGATTACAAAACAGAACAGGGTCTCAAATTTAGAAAACCAACTTATGCTTGCTTAAGGGGAAAGGTGAGTTGGGGTGCTGCATAAAACCAGACTGAAATGAGCACAGATAAAGTTCCTTAAGCCAAATATGGAATAGACAAGAGCTACTCCTTGCTCAACGAAATGGACTCAACACCCCATATTAAACGCCTACGAATGTACCTGACTAGTAATATCTTAAAAGCTATGGATTGCTATGTCTCCGAAAGAGAATCAAGCGTGTGTACAGGGGCATAAACGCAGCAGTGATAGGATTGGGGAGGTTCGGTGAGCAAATGAAGACCCTTTGAAGTCATATTACATGGTACACATTCCACAGGTCTCAACTCTCCATGTTTAAGGGATTCTTCCTTCAGCTAAATCATGCATGTGGAACCCAGAGTATGATCAACCATGTGATCGGGAGACGTGTTCCAATATGTCTCAGTTCTGGTCCCCTGGTAATCGGGTTCAACATTCCAGACGCTTTACTAATACTCTCCCGACTTGGAGAGTCAGTGCCTTTAACCTCCTGTTTGGCCCAGTTTGCAATTTCCGCGGAAGATGAACAGGAATAGGGAGAACCAATGAGAGACTAGCTGGAGGTGTCTGGACGGGCAAATTTAACTCTCATTTCCCACCAGGAAGAGGAATTAACCAAAGGCTCAGCATGCCGTGCCGGAACCAGATTAGGGCCTGAAGCAATCCTGCGGTGTTGCGGCCAGCTCACAAGAAAGCGAGTTGAAGAAAGGAGCTCAGGGGCACTGTAATTCACAAACCTGCAGAGTTATAAATGACAGCTATCGTCCAAAAATATACTGAAGTAAGGCTGCCAAGAGGACTTGAAAGCGGGGCAGAATTGCAGGAAACCAATTTCAGGAGGTACACTGGAATTGCATTTAAAGCAGAGGAAAAGAGGCAAAACGTCGACAATGATGCACTTGGCCAAAAATGGCGTATGCGTTTTTTCCTGAATATATTCAGGAAAAAACGCATACGCCCTTTTTGGCCACCCAAGCAAGCCTGCAAAGGAAATCTGCACTACAATGAAGTCTCACTTGCCCCCGGTCAAAAGGGCCATCTGAAAAAAGTGTAAAATCCAGACAGGCAGGACAGGCCATGGAGAACTGGGAGCCTTGTTATGCTGATGGGCGGGATGTATATTGCCAACAGCCACTTGGGAGAAGTGTATGGTGTTTCATGAAACATCTAAAAAACAAAGCAACAGAGCCTAGGGCACTTCCACTTATGGCCCTATAGATTAGGGAAATTAAAATCAAAAAGACACAGCCACCCCTAAGTTTGGGACGGCTCTGTTTACAAGAAACTCGTTTATGGGACTAGTTCAATATCGCAGAAAGTGAAAAATGGATAAAGAAGTTGTGGTACTTACATACAATGCAATATCACTCAGCAATGAAATCTATGTCATCAGGCCCGTAGCAGCATAATGAGTGGATTCAGGTATGATGATTCTAACTGAAATAAGTCACACAGGAAAAGAAACATCATAAGATATCACTAATACACGGAATGTAAACTTGGCTACACAGGAACTGGATTACAAAACAGAACAGGGTCTCAAATTTAGAAAACCAACTTATGCTTGCTTAAGGGGAAAGGTGAGTTGGGGTGCTGCATAAAACCAGAGATTGAAATGAGCACAGATAAAGTTCCTTAAGCCAAATATGAAATAGACAAGAGCTACTCCTTGCTCAACGAAATGGACTCAACACCCCATATTAAACGCCTACGAATGTACCTGACTAGTAAGTATCTTAAAACCTATGGATCGCTATGTCTCCAAAAGAGAATCAAGCGTGTGTACAGGGGCATAAACGCAGCAGTGATAGGATTGGGGAGGTTCGGTGAGCAAATGAAGACCCTTTGAAGTCATATTGCATGGTACCCATTCCACGGGTCTCAACTCTCCAGGTTTAAGGGATTCTTCCTTCAGCGAAAACATGCATGTGGATCCCAGAGTATGATCAACCATGTGATCGGGAGTCGTGTTCAAATATGTCTCAGTTTTCGTCCCCTGGTACTCGGTTGCAACATTCCAGACGCTTTACTAACACTCTCCCGACTTGGAGAGTCAGTGCCTTTAACCTCCTGTTTGGCCCAGTTTGCAATTTCTGCGGAAGATGAACAGGAATAGGGAGAACCAATGAGAGACTAGCTGGAGGTGTCTGGACGGGCAAATTTAACTCTCATTTCCCACCAGGAAGAGGAATTAACCAAAGGCTCAGCGTGCCGTGCCGGAACAAGATTAGGGCCTGAAGCAATCCTGCGGTGTTGCGGCCAGCTCACAAGAAAGCGAGTTGAAAAAAGGAGCTCAGGGGCACTGTAATTCACAAACCTGCAGAGTCATAAATGACAGCTATCGTCCAAAAATATACTGAAGTAAGGCTGCCAAGAGGACTTGAAAGCAGGGCAGAATTGCAGGAAACCGATTTCAGGAGGTAGACAGGAATTGCATTTAAAGCATAGGAAAAGAGGCAGAACGTCCACAATGATGCACTTGGCCAAAAAGGGCGTATGCGTTTTTTCCTGAATATATTCAGGAAAAAACGCATACACCCTTTTTGGCCAACCAAGCAAGCTTGCAGAGGAAATCTGCACTACAATGAAGTCTCACTTCTCCCCGGTCAAAAGGGCCATCTGAAAAAAGTGTAAAATCCAGAAAGGCAGGAGAGGCCATGGAGAACAGGGAGCCTTGTTATGCTGATGGGCGGGATGTAAATTGCCAACAGCCACTGGGGAGAAGTGTATGGTGTTTCCTGAAACATCTAAAAAACAAAGCAACAGAGCCTAGGGCACTTCCACTTATGGTCCTATAGCTTAGGGAAATTAAAATCAAAAAGACACAGCCACCCAAAAATTTGGTACGGCTCTGTTTACAGGAACCTCTTCTGCAGCACAAGTTAAATATGCCAGAGAGCAAATAATGGATAAAGAAGTTGCAGTACTTACGTACAACAGAATACCTCTCAGCAATGAAAACTATGTCACCAGGCCCGTACCAGCATAATGAGTTGATTGAGGCACGGTGATTCTAAGTGAAAAAAGTCACACAGAAAAATAAACATCATAAGGTACCACTAATACATGGAATGCGAACTTGGCTACACATGAACTGAATAACAAAACAGAACAGGGTCTCATGTTTAGAAAACCAACTTATGCTTGCTTAAGGGGGAAGGTTAGTTGGGGTGCTGCATAAAACCTGTGTTTGAAATTAGCACAGATACCGTTCCATAAGCTAAATATGTAATAGACAAGACCTACCCCTTGCTCAAGGAAATGGACTCAACAATGAGATATCACCTCACACCTGGTAGAATGGGCATCATCAGAAAATCTAGAAACAAAAAATGCTGGAAAGGGTGTGGAGAAATGGAACCCTCTTCCACTATTGTTGGGAATATAAATTGATACAGTCACTATGGAGAACAATATGGAGTTTCTTAAGAAACTAACAGTAGAATTACCATATGATACAGCAATCCCAGTTCTGGACATATACCCAGACAAAACCATAAATCAAAAAGAGACATTCACCGCAATGTTCATTGCCTCACTCTTTACAATATCGAGGTAATGGAAGCAACCTAAATGCCCACAGACAGACGAATGCATAAAGCTGTGGTACATATATAAAACGGAATATTACTAAGCCATGAAAAGGAATGAAATTGGGTCATTTGTAGAGACGTCGATGGATCTAGAGAGTGTCATACAGAGTGAAGTAAGTCAGAAAGAGAAAAACAAATCTTGTATATTCATGCATATATGTGGAACCTAGAAAAACTGTACAGGTTAACCATTTTGCAAGGCATAAATAGAGCAACAGATGTAGACAACAAACGTATGGACAACAAGCGGGGAAAGCTGTTGGAGGTTGGTGGTGGGAGGAGTTGAGAGACTGGGATTGGCATGTATACATTTATATGTATAAAATAGATAACCAATAAGAACCTGCTGTATAAAAATATAAAATAAAATTCAAAATTAAAAAGAAATAAAATTAAAAAAAAAACAGAAAAAACAATTATTCCCTTCACATACATGTATTTATATGAATAAATTATTTCCATGCTTATATCTGTAAATACAAAAAAGAGGAATAAAATCTACCTTGAACCAAAAACGAAAAAGAGAAAAAAAACACAGAACCCACCAGTTCCACAGAGGAAAACCGTATCAGGGCACTTGCTCCAGTTGTAAACAATTCTGAAGTTGGTCAGTGGTGGGGAATCGTCTCCCATTCAGCCAGCAGCCCCCACGCAACAAGCGTCCTCATTGCAAAGCTGGGGCACCGTGCTGAGGCATCTGTGAGTAAACGTGAGCTGAGCCCCAGGCCAGTTGCTGCTGAACTATTCCTACCCATCCCAGGTAAAACACCTGAATTTATACAAGGACTTGAAAGCCTAGAGGAAGGGCCATAGAGCCACACGAGTGACAGCATGCCGGCCGACTTGGTGCCTGCAGGCCAGCCAGGATGGTCCTGGCCCTGGGTGCTCTTCTGGAAGATTTCCATTTCCCTGCCTGAGATACCCGTCCTGTCCCTGCCCCCACTGCTTTTTTCCTTCCTCACCTCTGCCCAGGGAGAAATTCCAGCAGCAGGTATAGGTGACACATCCTCTTCTTTAGCAGGTGGCAGCCTGGCTACTGCTGCAGAAAGTCCAGCAGAGCCCCACTCACACTGGGCCACCCACAAAGCCGTGGCCTCTCACTCCCTCCCACCAGCCCAGCCCCGAGACTGCTGACAGGGCAGAGAAAATGGCATCAGGAACGGCTGCAGGGGCTCTTGCTGCCTGGAGTGGTATTTATATTGATCTCAACCCAGGCACACCTGGGGAGGGCTGGCCGGCACGGTAAGGCTGCCCAGGTCAGCCAATCATCACCCCTCAGGGGCTCACAGTTGCAGAAAATGGAACTTGCTGAACCGGCCAGGTCCAAGGAACAGGTGTGGGCTCTGAGAGTGAGGATAGACAAGGGGCTGCAGCTTTGGCTTGTTTTCTAATGATTTTATCTGGCCCATGAGTGGGAGACAACTTCAAGAAAACCCTCTCCTAATGAGAGGAACCCTGGAGTCAGGGAGAGGAGGGGTGGGTGGTGGTTGGAGACAGAGGCCTGGTGCCCCGGGTGCAGTGGAAGTCTCTGGAAGACCAGGTGGAGGGAGGCCGCACAGAGTGATGCCCAGGGTCACAGACCTGTCGCAGCTGCTGTTTGTTAGTTCAAGTCCTGCTCTGAGGTGCTCTGTGTCAGCTCTGAGCGACAGGTGAGCTGGGGGTGCTCTGCAATGAGGGCTATGTGCACGGTTCCTGTGTGCCCAGCCCTGCCACGGTACCTGCAAGGGTAGCTCTGTATCCTGGGAGGGGCCTGACCACGAGAGCCCCGTGGGCTGGGGTGGGGGTGGGGTACCTGCCCAGGTGAGCTCCATATTCTGGGATTGGTCTGACCACGAGAGCCCCATGGGCTGCTGGGGACCTGGTAAAGGATGTCAGGACAGTCAGTGAAGCCACCGAGGATATACCTCCAGCTGCTCCTAATTCCTACACCCTGCTGGTCATTCTACCAACCACCAGGACATGGTATTCTGTATTAGTCTTCAATGATGCCTTCTTTTGTATTCCATTAGTCCCAGAGTCACAAGAAATTTTGGCTTGTGAGTGGCAGGACTCAACATACAACTAAAACAATACTTCCGGGCCGTCTTGCCCCAAGGGTGCAAAAATTCCCACACCATCTTTGGGGAAAGCTTAGCTAAAGACCTAAAAGTTCTACCTCTGGGAAAGGAAACCCTCCTTCAGTACGCAGACGACATTCTGATCGCCAGCCCTACTAAGGAGGCCTCTGAACTACCAAGCCAATAAAGGATAGAAGTTGTCCAAGAAAAAGCTCAAATATCACAGACTGCAGTGACCTGCCTGGGCTTCGTTCTCACAGAAGGTCGGAGAAGCCCATCCCAGGAAAGGGAAGAAACCATTTTCAGCCTTACCCCTTTCTAAAACTAGAAGACAGCTTAGGGGTTCCTGGGGAGGCCAGGGTTTGCTGCTTCTGGATCCCTAACTACAGTCTACTAGCTGGGCCTCTATATGAAACACTGAAAGGAAAAGATGATGATCCTTTTGAATAGAATCCAGAAGTGGCCTTTCAAGAATGGAAAGAGCAGTCAATTCAGACCCTTGCCCTGGAACTCCCTAATTTAGCTAAACCCTTTGACCTTTACATTCCCGGTGAAAGGTGAATCGCCATTGGAGAATTAGTGCAAAAACTGGGACCACTTGAAATGGAACAATGCAAGAATGCCATCCAGGTAGGATAAACTACGGGCACCAAGGGGCTTGGCCCACTGCCACATCTGGCCAAGATACTGGCGGTATCTAAAAACCTGGAAATCAGCAGCCCCAAAGGCCACCTCCCTCCTAAGGGAAAAGGACCCCACGTGGTGATCCTAACCACCAACCATGCCCTGAAGTTGCAGGGTTCGCTCTGTGGGCACACCAACCTCGAGTGAGGAGGCCTTCCAACTCCAACATCCAGAGAGATAACCGGGGGCAACAGGGCACCATGACGACTCGTGTGAACATCACTTGACCTGGAGTTTCTCTCATAAAACAACAAGAGTGTGTCCCAAAAGAGTAGACTACTGCTTGCAGGACATACTGCACCCAGAGGGGAGCTAATAATCTTGGCGGGGGAACCGTATATCACACTGTCACCATAGAAAAGCCTACAGACACCGTGATGATGGTGGCCAATGAGACTGGCTGGACTCCTGTTTACTTCAAAAGGCTGTTGACTCAGTGGCCATCATGGTCCTTGATCACCACTGACCCTGGACTGTCTGGGATTTGAGCGGGCAGGGCTCTGACACCTGGTGCTGTTTGTACATTAATTCAGGGACCTAATTGAAGAAAGCGCAGACTACTGGTCAGAGCATCTAGGCTGGCAGAAACGGTCAGCCTAAGGTGGCCGAAAAAATGTGGGGCGGGGTGAAACAGGTTCCCACAGCGTCTCTGCACATCTCTTTCCTGGACCCTTAAAGGTCATTAGAATCTATAACACTTCCAATGCTGGTGCTCAGGTGGACGAGCAGGGAGGCAGGGGGCCTGGGGACAATCAACGTCACCTGGAGGCTGCTGGGGAGAAGCTCTGACCCTCGCCCCCGGGTATGAGGGCTCCCAACTCAGCACTCAGCAGTTACAGAAGAAGGGTCTGCACCCTCAGCACTCCAAGAATGAGGAACGGGACAAAAGGCAGAGGAGGGGTTTGTCCCCAGCAAAGCCCATTAAAAATCCCTGGGAGATAAAAATAGAATCTGGGCAATAAAGTCAAGTCTAACCTTTTTTATCCTTTGTGCTTTGTCTAATTTCATGTGCTCCTAGGGTCCCGCATGCAGAGGTTCCACACCCGGCACTTCAGACCAGATTTCCTAGTGCAGAATGGCTGGGACGACACCTCAGCTCCTGGGGCCCAGTGCAGACTCCGCGATATAGAGCCTGAGCTGCAGCCAACCCGGCCCTCGAGAGCTCCGCCCCCTCCCTCCCACTGACTCTGACAGGATCTCTACACAACAGCCCAGCCCACAGCCCACGGGGTAGTGCATGCTCTCACCTCTCCATTCTCTGATCAAAATATAAAGTTTCCTTTGCTTGTGAACCAAACTCAGTCTCGATCTGTTGGCCCCAATGACACTGGGCAGGGGGACACTTGTTGGGGTCCACTCTGGAGGATCAGTAACAGAAATTGAGACTATTGTAACCTCAATGAACAGATGTGTGAGCCAAACTGTAGTTAACATAGAACAGTGTATAAGGCTCGGGTAAAATAAGATGTTTCTAACACTTCCATTTGATATTTCCATCACTTTATTATAAGCAAGTTCAGTGAAAAGGTCTGTCTTATTTGTCAGGTCAATATTAGAGAAACGAAGTGATTTCTTTCCAAGGATGTACATCTAATAATCTTGGTTAAAGCTTCAATCTTGTTTTAAATGCTTTTCCATTGAAAATTATACCTCTCTTTCAGCTCCCCCATTTCTGAGAAGTATAAAATCTTATAATTTATTATTACCAAAGGGGAAAGGTGGGAGGAGGGATAAATTAACAGTTTGGGATTAACACATACACACTGCTATGTATAAAATAGATCATCAACAAGGAACTACTGTATAGCACAGGGAACTACACTCAACATTTTGCAATAACCTATAAGGGGAAATAATCTGGAAAAGAATAGATATTTTTATTGACATCATCTATCAATGACAGTTAAAGTGTAACCTAAGGGAAGCTGGTGGTGAGTGCTTCTGACCCTGAAGACTTCAATCGTCTAAAGTTTGGACTCTGCCTACTTCCCAAGGCCCTTAATGAACATATGTGTAGCCATAGCTTAAAAAATTCCCCAGTTTGGGTTTTGGGCAGACACTGATTTTGAAAAAGCCCTGGTGTTCTCCTTACATGAATGGGACTCTTCCTACTGCTAAAACATGTCTGTCACACAGAGAGGATGGTATACCGTCTGATTGGGAAGAGTTTGGAAAAGGCATCTCATCTCCTCATCTCCTGGTGCTCGGGTTCACCCCTCCAGCGTCTTTACTAACAGTCTCCCCACTTGGAGATGTCAGCACTGTCAACATCCTGTTGCGTACAGTTTGGAATTTGTCCAGAGGATGAAGCGGAAGGATGAGGAACAATGAGAGACAAGTCCTAGGTGTTCAGACAGGCACATGTCACTCTAATTTCCAATCAGGAAGACGAATTGACCAAAGGCTAGGGTTGCCCATGGAAACAGTATAGGGCTTGAGGAAATCCCGCTGCTTTGTGGCCAGTTCCCATAAACGCAAGTTGAACAATGGAACTCAGGGGCAGTAAAATTCATGAAACTGCAGAGTTGAAAATATCCATCACTGAAAAATGTCTTGAGGAAAGTCAGAGAAAAGGACTTGTAAGCAAGGGAGAATGGCAGGAAAGGGATCTGAGGAGGTAGAAAGGACTCGCCATTAAGCACAAGAAAAGGAGCTGAACATTGCCAACATTGCAGTTGGCCAAAAAGGGTGTATGCGTTTTTTTCTGTATATATTCAAGAAAAGGGCATACACTTTTTTAGCCAAGCAAACAGGTGGGCACTGGAAGTCAATACTACAAAAGATATCACTTCGCATCAGTCAGAAGAGCCATCCTCATAAAGCGTAAACAACAGAAATGCAGGACAGGTCAAGGAGAAGAGGGAGCCCTGTGAGACTTATAGTGGAAATGTATATTGCCAACGGCCATTCTGGAGAAGTGTATTGTGTTTACTAAAGCATCTAAAAAATGAGCTACAGAGCATAGGGCAATTGCACTCATGGGCGTATATCTTGGGAAAAACAAAAATTGAGAGGACACAGGCACCCCAAAGTTTACCCCCTCTCTGTTTAAAAGATCCTCGACTAGGATATAACTTAAATGTCTCTGGAGGGAAAAAATGGATAGAGATGTGGTACTTAGGTAGAGTGGAATATTATTCAGCCTGGAAATCAATGAACTATGGCCAGTTGTAACAACTCCGGAGGAGTTACGTATGATCTTTCTAAGTGACATAATTCAAAAAGAAAAGACACATATCATAAGATATCACTTAAAGGTGGAATCCAAAATGGCTACACATGAAATAAATTACGAAACAAAAACATAGTCAAATATGTAGAAAACACGCATAAGGCTGCTAAACGGGAAAGGTGGGGAGGGGTGAGGCATCATCCAGGAGGTTGAAATTAGCAAAGATACCATTCCAAATACCAAACTGATAATCAACAAGGCCCACACGGTAGCTAAAAGAACTGCACTCAGCACACTCAAGTCACCGGAAAAGAATATATATGACTGGTAAGAATCTGAAAAAGAATTTACTGATGTCTCTTGTGCGTGAATCAAGTGGATGTACAGCAGCAAGAAACAGAGCTTTGAAAATCAGCTGTAACCAATATAGTAATAAATTGAAAAAAATAAATGACAGAGAGACAGAGAAAACCTCTTACAACTTTTCCTCAGGGACGGTGATGCAACATGGATTGAACACATCTAGACCCACAGCAGGATGAGACATAAGGCTGGAAACTGTTTGCACTAAGAGAAATGTGAGGTTGGGTGAGGAAATGCACACCCTTTAAAGTAATACTACCTGGTACCCATTCAATGGGTCCCAAATCTGCAGGTTCAAGGGATCTTCCTACAGCTAAAACATGCATGGAAAACCCAGAGGACTGTACACCATGTGATCGGGAGATGTGTCTAAAATGCAGCTCATTTATCCTCTCCTGGTGCTCCTGTTCACCATTCTGGCCACGTTACTTAGAATCTCTCCACTTGGAGAATCAGCACATTTAAACTTCTGTTTCACACATTTTGCAAATTGTGAGGAGGATGAACGGGAAGAGGGGGAACCAATGAGAGAATAGTTGTAGGGGTTTGGATGGGCACATATCACTCTAATTTCCCATTAAGAATAAGAATTGAAAAAAGGCTCAGCCCACCTCGCCGGAGCCAAAATAGGTCCTGAAGCAATTCTGTGGGTTTGAGCCCAGCTCACAAAAGAGCAACTTAAGAAATGGAGCTCAGGGTCACTGCAATTCACAAACCTGCAGAGTTATAAATGAAAACTAACGTCCAAAAATATGTTGAGGTAAGGCAAAGAAGAGGATCTGAATGCAAGACAGAATTGCAAGAAACAGATTTCAAGAGATAGATTGGACTCGTCTTTAAAGCACATGAAAAGCGGCAGAATTTCGACAATGATGCAGTTGGCCCAAAAGGGCGTATGCGTTTTTTCCTGATTATAACCAGGAAAAAACACATACGCACTTTATGGGCAACGAAGCAAGCAAGCAATGCAAATGTGCACAACAAAGAAGTCTCATTTCCCACTGGTCAAAAGGGCCATCCTAAAAATTTGTAAAAACCAGAAATGCAGGACAGGCCATGGAGAACAGGGAGCCTTTATACGCTGATGGGCAGTGTGTGAACTGCCGAGAGCCACTCTGGAGAAGTGTATGGTGGTTCCTAAATCATCTAGAAAACAGAGCTACAGAGCATAGGACACTTCCAATCATGGGAGTATATCTAGGGAAGTCTAAAAATCAACAAGACACAAGCACACCACAGTTTAGGGCTACTCTGTTTACAAGAACCTCAACTTCAGTACACCTTAAATATCCCAGGAAAGAGAACAATGGATAAAGAAGATGTGGTACTTATGTACAATGGAATATCTCTTCACCATGAAATCAATGTAATAAGGCTAGTAGAAGGATAAAGAGTGGATTTAGGTCCGATAATACTACTTGAAATAAGTCAAACAGAAAAAGAAATATATCATAAGATATCACTTATAGAGGGAGGGTAAATATGGCTGCACAAGAAATGAATTACAGAACAGAACAGTGTCTCACATTTAGAAAACACACTTATGTCAGCTTAAGGGGAAAGGAGAGGTGGGGTGATGCATAAAACCAGAGTTTGAAATTAGCACAGATACCGTTCAATAAACCAAATAGATATTAGACAAGATCTACACCTTGCTCAATGAACTGGCCTCAACACACCTTATAAACCACAGAGAAATATATCTGAGTAATAAGAATCTTAAAATCCATGTATTGGGCTTCCCTGGTGGCAGAGTGGTTGAGAGTCCGCCTGCCGATACAGGGGACGCGGGTTCGTGCCCTGGTCCGGGAGGATCCCATGTGCCGCGGAGTGGCTGGGCACGTGAGCCATGGCCGCTGAGCCTGCGCGTCCGGAGCCTGTGCTCCGCGGCGGGAGAGGCCACAACAGTGAGAGGCCCATGTATCGCAAAAGAAAAAAAAAAATCCATGTATTGATATATCTCCATAAGGGAATCAAGTGTGTGCAGAGCGGCACAAACACAGCAGTGAAAATGAGCTAAACCCCATTATAGAAATAAATTTTAAAAACAAAACGCAGAAACAATGAAAGAGAGAAAAATTCTTACAAAATTTGCTCAGGGGCTGTGATGCAACCTGGATTGACCACATATAAACCCACAGCTGGATAACACATAAGGCTGGACACTTGGGGCTGAGAGGATTGGTGAGTTTTGGTGAGCAACTGCCAAAAGTTTAATGCAATACTTCATGCTACTCATTCCAAGGGTCCCAACAATCCAGGTTGAAGGGAATCTTCCTACAGCTAAACCATGCTTGGGAAACCCAGCGACTGGTATACCATATGATCGGGAAAGGTTTCTAAAACGCACCTCATTTTTCCTCTCCTGGGGCTCTGGATCGACATTCCAGCCGCTTTACTAACAACATCCTCACATGGAGAGTCAATGCCTTTAAGTTCTGGTATCGCACAGTCTGCAGTTAGTGCGGAGGATGAATGGGAATAGGGGGAACCAGTGAGAAACAAGCTGTAGCGGTTTCAATGGGCACATGTCACTCTAATTTCACATCAGTAAGAAGAATAAACCAAAGGCACAGCAAGGTGCCCCAGAAGAAGAATAGGGCCTGAAGGAATCCTGTGGTTATGAGGCAAGATCACAAAAATATGAGCTGAAAAATGGAGCTAAGGGCCACTGTAATTCAAAAACGTGCAGAGTTATAAAGGCCAACTATTTTCAAAAAATATATTGAGGTAAGGCTATGAAGAGGCATTGAAAGCAAGGCAGAATTGCAGGAAACCTATTTCAGTAGGTAGACAGGAATTGCATTTAAATCATAGGAAAAGAGGCAAAACGTCCACAATGATGCACTTGGCCAAAAAGGGCGTATGCGTTTTTTCCTGAATATATTCAGGAAAAAACGCATACGCCCTTTTTGGCCAACCAAGCAAGCTTGCAAAGGAAATCTGCACTACAATGAAGTCTCACTTCCCCCCAGTCAAAAGGGCCATCTGAAAAAAGTGTAAAATCCAGAAAGGCAGGACAGGCAATGGAGAACTGGGAGCATTGTTATGCTGATGGGTGGGATGTAAATTGCCAACAGCCACTCGGGAGAAGTGTATGGTGTTTCCTGAAACATCTAAAAAACAAAGCAACAGAGCCTAGGGCACTTCCACTTATGGTCCTATAGCTTAGGGAAATTAAAATCAAAAAGACACAGCCACCCCAAAGTTTGGGACGGCTCTGTTTACAAGAACCTCGTTTACGGTACAATTTCAATATCGCAGAAAGGGAAAAAGCTATGGATTGCTATGTCTCCAAAAGAGAATCAAGCGTGTGTACAGGGGCATAAATGCAGCAGTGATAGGATTTGAGAGGTTAGGTGAGAAAGTGAAGACCCTTTGAAGTCATATTGCATGGTACCCATTCCACGGGTCTCAACTCTCCAGGTTTAAGGGATTCTTCCTTCAGCTAACACATGCATGTGGAACCCAGACTATGATCAACCGTTTCATCGGGAGACGTGTTCAAATATGTCTCAGTTCTCGTCCCCTGGTACTCGGGTGCAACTTTCCAGACGCTTTACTAACACTCTCCCGACTTGGAGAGTCAGTGCCTTTAACCTCCTGTTTGGCCCAGTTTGCAATTTCTGCGGAAGATGAACAGGAATAGGGAGAACCAATGAGAGACTAGCTGGAGGTGTCTGGATGGGCAAATTTAACTCTCATTTCCCAACTGGAAGAGGAATTAACCAAAGGCTCAGCGTCCCCTGCCGGAACCAGATTAGGGTCTGAAGCAATCCTGCAGTGTTGCGGACAGCTCACAAGAAAGCGAGTTGAAGAAAGGAGCTCAGGGGCACTGTAATTCACAAATCTGTAGAGTTATAAATGACAGCTATGGTCCAAAAATATACTGAAGTAAGGCTGCCAAGAGGACTTGAAAGTGGGGCAGAATTGCAGGAAACCGATCTCAGGAGGTAGACTGGAATTGCATTTAAAGCATAGGAAAAGAGGCAGAACGTCGACAATGATGCACTTGGCCAAAAAGGGGGTATGCGTTTTTTCCTGAATATATTCAGGAAAAAACGCATACGCCCTTTTTGGCCAACCAAGCAAGCTAGCAAAGGAAATCTGCACTACAATGAAGTCTCACTTCCCCCCGGACAAAAGGGACATCTGAATAAAGTGTAAAATCCAGAAAGGCAGGACAGGCCATGGAGAACTGGGAACCTTGTTATGCTGATGGGCGGGATGTAAATTGCCAACAGCCATTCGGGAGAAGTGTATGGTGTTTCCTGAAACATCTAAAAAACAAAGCAACAGAGCCTAGGGCACTTCCACTTATAGTCCTATAGCTTAGGGAAATTAAAATCAAAAAGACACAGCCACCCCAAACTTTGGGATGGCTCTGTTTACAAGAACCTCGTTTACGGTACAAGTTCAATATCACAGAAAGCGAAAAATGGATAAAGAAGTTGTGGTACTTACGTACAATGCAATATCACTCAGCAATGAAATGTACGTCATCAGGCCCATAGCAGCATAATGAGTGGATTCAGGTATGATGATTCTAACTGAAATAAGTCACACAGAAAAAGAAACATCATAAGATATCACTAATACATGGAATGTAAACTTGGCTACACAGGAAGTGGATTACAAAACAGAAGAGGGTCTCAAATTTAGAAAACCAACTTATGCTTGCTTAAGGGGAAAGGTGAGTTGGGGTGCTGCATAAAACCAGATATTGAAATGAGCACAGATAAAGTTCCTTAAGCCAAATATGGAATAGACAAGAGCTACTCCTTGCTCAACGAAATGGACTCAACATCCTATATTAAACGCCTAAGAATGTACCTGACTAGTAAGTATCTTAAAACCTATGGATTGCTATGTCTCCGAAAGAGAATCAAGCGTGTGTACAGTGGCATAAACGCAGCAGTGATAGGATTGGAGAGGTTCGGTGAGCAAATGAAGACCCTTTGAAGTCATATTGCATGGTACCCATTCCATGGGTCTCAACTCTCCAGGTTTAAGGGATTCTTCCTTCAGCTAAAACATGCATGTGGAGCCCAGAGTATTATCAACTGTGTGATCAGGAGACGTGATCCAATATGTCTCAGTTTTCGTTCCCTGGTACTCGGGTGCAACATTCCAGACGCTTTACTAACACTCTCCCGACTTGGAGAGTCAGTGCCTTTAACCTCCTGTTTGGCCCAGTTTGCAATTTCTGCCGGAGATGAACAGGAATAGGGAGAACCAATGAGAGACTAGCTGGAGGTGTCTGGACGGGAAAATTTAACTCTCATTTCCCACCAGGAAGAGGAATTAACAAAAGGCTCAGCGTGCTGTGCCGGAACAAGTTTAGGGCCTGAAGCCATCCTGCGGTGTTGCGGCCAGCTCACAAGAAAGCGAGTTGAAGAAAGGAGCTCAGGGGCACTGTAATTCACAAACCTGCAGAGTTATAAATGACAGCTATCGTCCAAAAATATACTGAACTAAGGCTGCCAAGAGGTCTTGAATGCGGGGCAGAATTGCAGGAAACCAATTTCAGGAGGTAGACTGGAATTGCATATGAAGCATAGGAAAAGAGGCAGAACGTGCACAATGATGCACTTGACCAAAAGGCGTATGCGTTTTTTCCTGAATATATTCAGGAAAAAACGCATACGCACTTTTTGGCCAACTAAGCAAGCTTGCAAAGGAAATCTGCACTACAATGAAGTCTCACTTCTCCAAAGTCAAAAGGGCCATCTGAAAAAAGTGTTAAATCCAGAAAGGCAGGACAGGCCATGGAGAACTGGGAGCCTTGTTATGCTGATGTGCGGGATGTAAATTGCCAACAGCCACTCAGGAGAAGTGTATGGTGTTTCCTGAAACATCTAAAAAACAAAGCAACAGAGCCTAGGGCACTTCCACTTATGGTCCTATACCTTAGGGAAATTAAAATCAAAAAGACACAGCCACCCCAAAGTTTGGGACGGCTCTGTTTACAAGAACCTCGTTTACGGTACAAGTTCAATATCGCAGATAGTGAAAAATGGATAAAGATATGTTGGTACTTACGTACAATGCAATATCACTCAGCAATGAAATCTATGTCATCAGGCCTGTAGCAGCATAATGAGTGGATTCAGGTATGATGATTCTAACTGAAATAAGTCACACAGAAAAAGAAACATCATAAGATATCACTAATACACGGAATGTAAACTTGGCTACACAGAAAGTGAATTACAAAAAAGAACAGGGTCTCAAATTTAGAAAACCAACTTATGCTTGCTTAAGGGGAAAGGTGAGTTGGGGTGCTGCATAAAACCAGAGATTGAAATGAGCACAGATAAAGTTCCTTAAGCCAAATATGTAATAGACAAGAGCTACTCCTTGCTCAACGAAATGGACTCAACACCCCATATTAAACGCCTAAGAATGTACCTGACTAGTAAGTATCTTAAAACCTATGGATTGCTATGTCTCTGAAAGATAATCAAGCGTGAGTACAGGGGCAAAAACGCAGCAGTGATAGGATTGCAGAGGTTCGGTGAGCAAATGAAGACCCTTTGAAGTCATATTACATGGTACCCGTTCCACGGGTCTCAACTCTCCAGGTTTAAGGGATTCTTCCTTCAGCTAAAGCATGCATGTGGAACCCAGAGTATGATCAACCGTGTGATCGGGAGACGTGTTCCAATATGTCTCAGTTCTCGTCCCCGGGTACTCGGGTGCAACATTCCAGATGCTTTACTAACACTCTCCCGAGTTGGAGAGTCAGTGCCTTTAAACTCCTGTTTGGCCCAGTTTGCAATTTCTGCGGAAGATGAACAGGAATAGGGAGAACCAATGAGAGACTAGCTGCAGGTGTCTGGACGGGCAAATTTAACTCTCATTTCCCACCAGGTAGAGGAATTATCCAAAGGCTCAGCGTGCCGTGCCGGAACCAGATTAGGGCCTGAAGCAATCCTGCGGTGTTGCGGCCAGCTCACAAGAAAGCGAGTTGAAGAAAGGAGCTCAGGGGCACTGTAATTCACAAACCTGCAGAGTTATAAATGACAGCTATCGTCCAAAATATACTGAAGTAAGGCTGCCAAGAGGACTTGAAAGCAGGGCAGAATTGCAGGAAACCGATTTCAGGAGGTGGACAGGAATTGCATTTAAAGCATAGGAAAAGGGGCAGAACGTCCACAATGATGCACTTGGCCAAAAAGGGCGTATGCGTTTTTTCCTGAATATATTCAGGAAAAAAAGCATACGCACTTTTTGGCCAACCAAGCAAGCTTGCAAAGGAAATCTGCACTACAATGAAGTCTCACTTCCCCCCGGTCAAGAGGGCCATCTGAAAAAAGTGTAAAATCCAGAAAGGCAGGACAGGCCATGGAGAACTGGGAGCCTTGTTATGCTGATGGGTGGGATGTAAATTGCCAACAGCCACTCCGGAGAAGTGTATGGTGTTTCCTGAAACATCTAAAAAACAAAGCAACAGAGCCTAGGGCACTTCCACTTATGGTCCTATAGCTTAGGGAAATTAAAATCAAAAAGACACAGCCACCCCAAAGTTTGGGACGGCTCTGTTTACAAGAACCTCGTTTATGGTACAAGTTCAATATCGCAGAAAGTGAAAAATGGATAAAGAATTTGTGCTACTTACGTACCATGCAATATCACTCAGCAATGAAATCTATGTCATCAGGCCTGTAGCAGCATAGTGAGTGGATTCAGGTATGAGGATTCTAACTGAAATAAGTCACACAGAAAGAGAAACATCATAAGATATCACTAATACACGGAATGTAAACTTGGCTACACAGAAAGTGAATTACAAAAAAGAACAGGGTCTCAAATTTAGAAAACCAACTTATGCTTGCTTAAGGGGAAAGGTGAGTTGGGGTGCTGCATAAAACCAGAGATTGAAATGAGCACAGATAAAGTTCCTTAAGACAAATATGTAATAGACAAGAGCTACTCCTTGCTCAACGAAATGGACTAAACACCCCATATTAAACGCTTAATAATGTACCAGACTAGTCAGTATCTTAAAACCTATGGATTGCTATGTCTCTGAAAGAGAATCAAGCGTGAGTACAGGGGCATAAACGCAGCAGTGAGAGGATTGGAGAGGTTCGGTGTGCAAATGAAGACCCTTTGAAGTCATATTGCATGGTACCCATTCCACGGGTCTCAACTCTCCAGGTTTAAGGGATTCTTCCTTCAGCTAAAACATGCATGTGGAACCCAGAGTATGATCAACCGTGTGATCGGGAGACGTGTTCAAATATGTCTCAGTTTTCGACCCCTGGTACTCGGGTGCAACTTTTCAGACGCTTTACTAACACTCTCCCGACTTGGAGAGTCAGTGCCTTTAACCTCCTGTTTGGCCCAGTTTGCAATTTCTGCGGAAGATGAACAGGAATAGGGAGGACCAATGAGAGACTAGCTGGAGGTGTCTGGACGGGCAAATTTAACTCTCATTTCCCACCAGGTAGAGGAATTATCCAAAGGCTCAGCGTGCCGTGCCGGAACCAGATTAGGGCCTGAAGCAATACTGCGGTGTTGCGGGCAGCTCACAAGAAAGCGAGTTGAAGAAAGGAGCTCAGGGGCACTGTAATTCACAAACCTGCAGAGTTATAAATGACAGCTATCGTCCAAAAATATACTGAAGTAAGCCTGCCAAGAGGACTTGAAAGCGGGGCAGAATTGCAGGAAACTGATTTCAGGAGGTGGACCGGAATTGCATTTAAAGCATAGGAAAAGAGGCAGAACGTTGACAATGATGCACTTGGCCAAAAAGGGCGTATGCGTTTTTTCCTGAATATATTCAGGAAAAACGCATACGCCCTTTTTGGCCAACCAAGCAAGCTTGCAAAGGAAATCTGCACTACAATGAAGTCTCACTTCCCCCCGGTCAAAAGGGCCATCTGAGAAAAGTCTAAAATCCAGAAAGGCAGGACAGGCCATGGAGAACTGGTAGCCTTGTTATGCTGATGGGCGGGATGTAAATTGCCAACAGCCACTCGGGCAAAGTGTATAGTGTTTCCTGAAACATCTAAAAAACAAAGCAACAGAACCTAGGGCACATCCACTTATGGTCCTATAGCTTAGGGAAATTAAAATCAAAAAGACACAGCCACCCCAAAGTTTGGGACGGCTCTGTTTACAACAACCTCATTTACGGGAATAGTTCAATATCGCAGAAAGTGAAAAATGGATAAAGAAGTTGTGGTACTTACGTACAATGCAATATCACTCAGCAATGAAATCTATGTCATCAGGCCCGTAGCAGCATAATGAGTGGATTCAGGTATGATGATTCTAACTGAAATAAGTCACAAGAAAAAGAAACATCATAAGATATCTCTAATACACGGAATGTAAACTTGGCTACACAGGAACTGGATTACAAAACAGAACAGGGTCTCAAATGTAGAACACCAACTTATGCTTGCTTAAGGGGAAAGGTGAGTTGGGGTGCTGCATAAAACCAGAGATTGAAATGAGCACAGATAAAGTTCCTTAAGACAAATATGTAATAGACAAGAGCTACTCCTTGCTCAACGAAATGGGCACAAAACCCCATATTAAACGCCTAATAATGTACCAGACCAGTCAGTATCTTAAAACCTATGGATTGCTATGTCTCTGAAAGATAATCAAGCGTGAGTACAGGGGCATAAACGCAGCAGTGAGAGGATTGGAGAGGTTCGGTGTGCAAATGAAGACCCTTTGAAGTCATATTGCATGGTACCCATTCCACGGGTCTCAACTCTCCAGGTTTAAGGGATTCTTCCTTCAGCTAAAACATGCATGTGGAACCCAGAGTATGATCAACCGTGTGATCGGGAGACGTGTTCAAATATGTCTCAGTTTTCGACCCCTGGTACTCGGATGCAACTTTTCAGACGCTTTACTAACACTCTCCCGACTTGGAGAGTCAGTGCCTTTAACCTCCGGTTTGGCCCAGTTTCCAATTTCTGCGGAATATGAACAGGAATAGGGAGAACCAATGAGAGACTAGCTGGAGTTGTCTGGACGGGCAAATTTAACTCTCATTTCCCACCAGGTAGAGGAATTATCCAAAGGCTCAGCGTGCCGTGCCAGAACAAGATTAGGGCCTGAAGCAATCCTGCGGTGTTGCGGCCAGCTCACAAGAAAGCGAGTTGAAGAAAGGAGCTCAGGGGCACTGTAATTCACAAACCTGCAGAGTTATAAATGACAGCTATCGTCCAAAAATATACTGAAGTAAGGCTGCAAAGAGGACTTGAAAGCGGGGCAGAATTGCAGGAAACCGATTTCAGGAGGTGGACTGGAATTGCATTTAAAGCATCGGAAAAGAGGCAGAACGTCGACAATGATGCACTTGGCCAAAAACGGCGTATGCATTTTTTCCTGAATATATTCAGGAAAAAACGCATACGCCCTTTTTGGGCAACCAAGCAAGCTTGCAAAGGAAATCTGCACTACAATGAAGACTCACTTCCCCCCGGTCAAAAGGGCCATCTGAAAAAAGTGTAAAATCCAGAAAGGCAGGACAGGCCATGGAGATCTGGGAGCCTTGTTATGCTGATGGGCGGGATGTAAATTGGCAACAGCCATTTGGGAGAAGTGTATGGTGTTTCCTGAAACATCTAAAAAACAAAGCAACAGAGCCTAGGGCACTTCCACTTATGGTCCTATAGCTTAGGGAAATTAAAATCAAAAAGGCAGAACCACCCAAAAGTTTTGGACGGCTCTGTTTACAAGAACCTCGTTTACGGTACATGTTCAATATCGCAGAAAGTGAAAAATGGATAAAGAAGTTGTGGTACTCACGTACAATGCAATATCACTCAGCAATGAAATCAATGTCATCTGCCCCATAGCATCATAATGAGTGGATTCAGGTATGATGATTCTAACTGAAATAAGTCACACAGAAAAAGAAACATCATAAGATATCACTAATACACGGAATGTAAACTTGGCTACACAGGAACTGGATTACAAAACAGAAGAGGGTCTCAAATTTAGAAAACCAACTTATGCTTGTTTAAGGGGAAAGGTGAGTTGGGGTGCTGCATAAAACCAGAGATTGAAATGAGCACAGATAAAGTTCCTTAAGCCAAATATGGAATAGACAAGAGCTACTCCTTGCTCAACGAAATGGATTCAACACCCCATATTAAACGCTTAAGAATGTACCTGACTAGTAAGTATCTTAAAACCTATGGATTGCTATGTCTCCGAAAGAGAATCAAGCGTGTGTACAGGGGCATAAACGCAGCAGTGATAGGATTGGAGAGGTTCGGTGAGCAAATGAAGACCCTTTGAAGTCATAATGCATGGTACCCATTCCACGGGTCTCAACTCTCCAGGTTTAAGGGATTCTTCCTTCAGCTGAAGCATGCATGTGGAACCCAGAGTATGATCATCCGTGTGATCGGGAGACGGGTTCAAATATGTCTCAGGTCTTGTACCCTGGTACTCAGGTGCAACATTCCACACGCTTTACTAAGACTCTCCCGACTTGGAGAGTCAGTGCCTTTAACCTCCTGTTTGGCCCAGTTTGCAATTTCTGCGGAAGATGAACAGGGATAGGGAGGATCAATGAGAGACTAGCTGGAGGTGTCTGGACGGGAAAATTTAACTCTCATTTCCCACCAGGAAGAGGAATTAAACAAAGGCTCAGCGTGCCGTGCCAGAACAAGATTAGGGCCTGAAGCAATCCTGCATTGTTGCGGCCAGCTCACAAGAAAGCGAGTTGAAGAAAGGAGCTCAGGGACACTGTAATTCACAAACCTGCAGAGTTATAAATGACAGCTATCGTCCAAAAATATACTGAAGTAAGCCTGCCAAGAGGACTTGAAAGTGGGGCAGAATTGCAGGAAACCGATTTCAGGAGGTAGACTGGAATTGCATTTAAAGCATAGCAAAAGAGGCAGAACGTCCACAATGATGCACTTGGCCAAAAAGGGCGTATGCGTTTTTTCCTGAATATATTCAGGAAAAAACGCATACGCCCTTTTTGGCCAACCAAGCAAGCTTGCAAAGGAAATCTGCACTACAATGAAGTCTCACTTCCCCCCGATCAAAAGGGCCATCTGAAAAAAGTGTAAAATCCAGAAAGGCAGGACAGGCCATGGAGAACTGGGAGCCTTGTTATGCTGATGGGCGGGATGTAAATTGCCAACAGCCACTCGGGAGAAGTGTATGGTGTTTCCTGAAACGTCTAAAAAACAAAGCAACAGAGCCTAGGTCAAATCCACTTATGGTCCTATAGCTTAGGGAAATTAAAATCAAAAAGCCATAGCCACCCCAAAGTTTGGGATGGCTCTGTTTACAAGAACCTCGTTTACGGGACAAGTTCAATATCACAGAAAGTGAAAAATGGATAAAGAAGTTGTGGTACTTACGTACAATGCAATATCACTCAGCAATGAAATCTATGTCAACAGGCCTGTAGCAGAAAACGAGTGGGTTCAGGTATGATGATTCTAACTGAAATAAGTCACACAGAAAAAGAAACATCATAAGATATCACTAATACATGGAATGTAAACTTGGCTACACAGGAACTGGATTACAAAACAGAACAGGGTCTCAAATTTAGAAAACCAACTTATGCTTGCTTAAGGGGAAAGGTGAGTTGGGGTGCTGCATAAAACCAGAGATTGAAATGAGCACAGATAAAGTTCCTTAAGCCAAATATGGAATAGACAAGTGCTACTCCTTGTTCAATGAAATGGACTCAACACCCCATATTAAACGCCTAAGAATGTACCTGACTAGTAAGTATCTTAAAACCTATGGATTGCTATGTCTCCGAAAGAGAATCAAGCATGTGTACAGGGGCATAAACGCAGCAGTGATAGGATTGGAGAAGTTCGGTGAGCAAACGAAGACCCTTTGAAATCATATTGCATGGTACCCATTCCACGGTTCTCAACTCTCCAGGTTTAAGGGATTCTTCCTTCAGCTAAAACATGCATGTGGAACCCAGAGTATGATCAACCGTGTGATCGGGAGACGTGTGCCAATATATCTCAGTTCTCGTCCCCTGGTACTTGGGTGCAACATTCCAGACACTTTACTAACACTCTCCCGAATTGGAGAGTCAGTGCCTTGAACGTCCTGTTTGGCCCAGTTTACAATTTCTGCGGAATATGAACAGGAATAGGGAGAACCAATGAGAGACTAGCTGGAGGTGTCTGGACGGGCAAATTTAACTCTCATTTCCCACCAGGAAGAGGAATTAACCAAAGTCTCAGCGTGCCGTGGGGAAACAGATTAGGGCCTGAAGCAATCCTGCGGTGTTGCGGCCAGCTCACAAGAAAGCGAGTTGAAGAAAGGAGCTCAGGGGCACTGTAATTCACAAACCTGCAGAGTTATAAATGACAGCTATCGTCCAAAAATATACTGAAGTAAGGCTGCCAAGAGGACTTGAACGTGGGGCAGAATTGCAGGAAACCGATTTCAGGAGGTAGACTGGAATTGCATTTAAAGCATAGGAAAAGAGGCAGAACGTCCACAATGATGCACTTGGCCAAAAAGGGCGTATGCGTTTTTTCCTGAATATATTCAGGAAAAAACGCATACGCCCTTTTTGGACAACCAAGCAAGCTTGCAAAGGAAATCTGCACTACAATTAAGTCTCACTTCCCCCCGGTCAAAAGGGCCATCTGAAAAAAGTGTAAAATCCAGAAAGGCAGGACAGGCCATGGAGAACTGGGAGCCTTGTTATGCTGATGGGCAGGTTGTAAATTGCCAACAGCCACTCAGGAGAAGTGTATGGTGTTTCCTGAAACATCTAAAAAACAAAGCAACAGAGCCTAGGTCAATTCCACTTATGGTCCTATAGCTTAGGGAAATTAAAATCAAAAATACACAGGCACCCCAAAGTTTGGGATGGCTCTGTTTACAAGAACCTCTTTTACGGTACAAGTTCAATATCGCAGAAAGCGCAAAATGGATAAAGAAGTTGTGGTACTTACGTACAATGCAATATCACTCAGCAATGAAATCTATGTCAACAGGCCTGTAGCAGAAAATGAGTGGGCTCAGGTATGATGATTCTAACTGAAATAAGTCACACAGAAAAAGAAACATCATGAGATATCACTAAAACACGGAATGTAATCTTGGCTACACAGGAACTGAATTACAAAACAGAACAGGGAATCAAATTTAGAAAACCAACTTATGCTTGCTTAAGGGGAAAGGTGAGTTGGGGTGCTGCATAAAACCAGAGATTGAAATGAGCACAGATAAAGTTCCTTAAGCCAAATATGGAATAGACAAGAGCTACTCCTTGCTCAACGAAATGGACTCAACACCCCATATTAAAAGCCTAAGTATGTAGCTGACTAGTAAGTATCTTAAAACCTATGGATTGCTATGTCTCCAAAGGAGAATCAAGCGTTTGCACAGGGGCATAAACGCAACAGTGATAGGACTGGAGAGGTTCGGTAAGCAAATGAAGACCCTTTGAAATCATATTGCATGGTACCCATTCCACGGGTCTCAACTCTCCAGGTTTAAGGGATTCTTCCTTCAGCAAAATCATGCATGTGGAACCCAGAGTATGATCAACCGTGTGATCGGGAGACATGTTCAAATATGTCTCCGTTCTCGTCCCCTGGAACTCGGGTTCAACATTCCAGACGCTTTACTAACACTCTCCCGACTTGGAGAGTCAGTGCCTTTAACCTCCTGTTTGGCCCAGTTTGCAATTTCTGCGGAAGATGAACAGGAATAGGGAGAAGCAATGAGAGGCTAGCTGGAGGTGTCTGTACGGGCCAATTTAACTCTCATTTCCCACCAGGAAGAGTAATTAACGAAAGGCTTAGCATGTCGTGCCGGAACCAGATTAAGGCCTGAAGCAATCCTGCGGTGTTGCGGCCAGCTCACAAGAAAGCGAGTTGAAGAAAGGAGCTCAGGGGCACTGTAATTCACAAACCTGCAGAGTTATAAATGACAGCTATCGTCCAAAAATATACTGAAGTAAGGCTGCCAAGAGGACTTGAAAGCGGGGCAGAATTGCAGGAAACCGATTTCAGGAGGTAGACTGGAATTGCATTTAAAGCATAGGAAAAGAGGCAGAACGTCAACAATGATGCACTTGGCCAAAAAGTGTGTATGCATTTTTTCCTGAATATATTCAGGAAAAAATGCATACGCCCTTTTTGGCCAACCAAGCAAGCTTGCAAAGGAAATCTGCACTACAATGAAGTCTCACTTCCCCCTGGTCAAAAGGGCCATCTGAAAAAAGTGTAAAATCCAGAAAGGCAGGACAGGCCATGGAGAACTGGAAGCCTTGTTATGCTGATGAGCGGGATGTAAATTGCCAACAGCCACTCAGGAGAAGTGTATGGTGTTTCCTGAAACATATAAAAAACAAAGCAACAGAGCCTAGAGCACTTCCACTTATGGCCCTATAGCTTAGGGAAATTAAAATCAAAAAGACACAGCCACCCTTAAGTTTGGGATGGCTCTGTTTACAAGAAACTCGTTTATGGGACTAGTTCAATATCGCAGAAAGTGAAAAATGGATAAAGCAGTTGTGGTACTTACGTACAATGCAATATCACTCAGCAATGAAATCTATGTCATCAGGCCCGTAGCAGCATAATGAGTGGATTCAGGTATGATGATTCTAACTGAAATAAGTCACACAGAAAAAGAAACATCAGAAGATATCACTAATACACGGAATGTAAACTTGGCTACACAGGAACTGGATTACAAAACAGAACAGTGTCTCAAATTTAGAAAACCAACTTATGCTTGCTTAAGGGGAATGGTGAGTTGTGGTGCTGCATAAAACTAGAGATGAAATGAGCACAGATAAAGTTCCTTAAGCCAAATGTGGAATAGACAAGAGCTACTCCTTGCTCAACGAAATGGACTCAACACCCCATATTAAACGCCTAAGAATGTACCTGACTAGTAATTATCTTAAAACCTATGGATTGCTATGTCTCCGAAAGAGAATCAAGCATGTGTACAGGGACATAAACGCAGCAGTGATAGGATTGGAGAGGTTCGGTGAGCAAATGAAGACCCTTTGAAGTCATATTGCATGGTACCCATTGCACGGGTCTCAACGCTCCAGGTTTAAGGGATTCTTCCTTCAGCTAAATCATGCATGTGGAACCCTGAGTATGATCAACCATGTGATCGGGAGACGTGTTCCAATATGTCTCAGTTTTCGTCCCCTGGTACTCGGGTGCAACATTCCAGACGCTTTACTAACTCTCTCCCAACTTGGAGAGTCAGTGCCTTTAACCTCCTGTTTGGCCCAGTTTGCAATTTCTGCGGAAGATGAACAGGAATAGGGAGAACCAATGAGAGACTAGCTGGAGGTGTCTGGACGGGCAAATTTAACTCTCATTTCCCACCAGGAAGAGGAATTAACCAAAGGCTCAGCGTGCCGTGCCGGAACCAGATTAGGGCCTGAAGCAATCCTGCGGTGTTGCGGCCAGCTCACAAGAAAGCGAGTTGAAGAAAGGAGCTCAGGGGCACTGTAATTCACAAACCTGCAGAGTTATAAATGACAGCTATCGTCCAAAAATATACTGAAGTAAGGCTGCCAAGAGGACTTGAAAGCGGGGCAGAATTGCAGGAAACTGATTTCAGGAGGTACACTGGAATTGCATTTAAAGCATAGGAAAAGAGGCAAAATGTCGACAATGATAAACTTGGCCACAAAGGGCGTATGCGTTTATTCCTGAATATATTCAGGAAAAAACGCATACGCCCTTTTTGGCCAACCAAGCAAGCTTGCAAAGGAAATCTGCACTACAATGAAGTCTCACTTGCCCCCGGTCAAAAGGGCCATCTGAAAAAAGTGTAAAATCCAGACAGGCAGGACAGGCCATGGAGAACTGGGAGCCTTGTTATGCTGATGGGCGGGATGTATATTGCCAACAGCCACTCGGGAGAAGTGTATGGTGTTTCCTGAAACATCTAAAAAACAAAGAAACAGAGCCTAGGGCACTTCCACTTATGGCCCTAAAGCTTAGGGAAATTAAAATCTAAAAGACACAGCCACCCCAATGTTTGGGACGGCTCTGTGTACAAGAACCTCATTAACGGTACAACTTCAATATCGCAGAAAGCAAAAAATGGATAAACAAGTTGTGGTACTTATGTACAATACAATAACACTCAGCAATGAAATCTATGTCATCAGGCCTGTAGCAGCATAATGAGTGGATTCAGGTATGATGATTCTAACTGAAATAAGTCACACAGAAAAAGAAACATCATAAGATATCACTAATACACGGAATGTAAACTTGGCTACACAGGAACTGAATTACAAAACAGAACAGGGACACAAATTTAGAAAACCAACTTATGCTTGCTTAAGGGGAAAGGTTAGTTGGGGTGCTGCATAAAACCAGAGATTGAAATGAGCACAGATAAAGTTCCTTAAGCCAAATATGGAATAGACAAGAGCTACTCCTTGCTCAACGAAATGGACTCAACACCCCATATTTAACGCCTAAGAATTTACCTGACTAGTATCTTAAAACCTCTGGATTGCTACGTCTCCGAAAGAGAATCAAGCGTGTGTACAGGGGTATAAACGCAGCAGTGATAGGATTGGAGAGGTTCGGTGAGCAAATGAAGACCCTTTGAAGTCATATTGCATGGTACCCATTCCACAGGTCTCAACTCTCCAGATTTAAGGGATTCTTCCTTCAGCTAAAACATGCATGTGGAACCCAGAGTATGATCAAACGTGTGATTGGGAGACGAGTTCAAATATGTCTCAGATTTCGTCCCCTCGTACTCGGGTGCAACATTCCAGATGCTTTACTAACACTCTCCTGACTTGGAGAGTCAGTGCCTTTAACCTCCTGTTTGGCCCAGTATGCAATTTCTACAGAAGATGAACAGGAATAGGGAGAACCAATGAGAGACTAGCTGGAGGTGTCTGGACGGGCCAAATTAACTCTCATTTCCAACGAGGAAGAGGAATTAACCAAAGGCTCAGTGTGCCATGCCGGAACCAGATTAGGGCCTGAAGCAATCCTGCGGTGTTGCGGCCAGCTCACAAGAAAGCGAGTTGAAGAAAGGAGCTCAGGGGCACTGTAATTCACAAACCTGCAGAGTTATAAATGACAGCTATCGTCCAAAAATATAGTGAAGTAAGGCTGCCAAGAGGACTTGAAAGCTGGGCAGAATTGCAGGAAACCAATTTCAGGAGGTAGACTGGAATTGCATTTAAAGCATAGGAAAAGAGGCAGAACGTCGACAATGATGCACTTGGCCAAAAAGGGCGTATGCGTTTTTTCCTGAATATATTCAGGAAAAAACGCATACGCACTTTTTGGCCAACCAAGCAAGCTTGCAAAGGAAATCTGCACCACAATGAAGTCTCACTTCCCCGGGTCAAAAGGGCCATCTGAAAAAAGTGTAAAATCCAGAAAGGCAGGACAGGCCATGGAGAATTGGGAGCCTTGTTATGCTGATGGGCGGGATGTAAATTGGCAACAGCCACTGGGGAGAAGTCTATGGTGTTTCCTGAAACATCTAAAAAACAAAGCAACAGAGCCTAGGGCACTTCCACTTATGGTCCTATAGCTTAGGGAAATTAAAATCAAAAAGACACAGCCACCCCAAAGTTTGGGACGGCTCTGTTTACAAGAACCTCGTTTAGGGTACAAGTTCAATATCACAGAAAGTGAAAAATGGATAAAGAATTTGTGGTACTTACGTACAATGCAATATCACTGAGCAATGAAATCTATGTCATCAGGCCCGTAGCAGCATAATGAGTGGATTCAGGTATGATGATTCTAACTGAAATAAGTCACACAGAAAAAGAAACATCATAAGATATCACTAATACACGGAATGTAAACTTGGCTACACAGGAACTGGATTACAAAACAGAAGAGGGTCTCAAATTTAGAAAACCAACATGCTTGCTTAAGGGGAAAAGTGAGTTGGGGAGCTGCATAAAACCAGAGATTGAAATGAGCACAGATAAAGTTCCTTAAGCCAAATATGGAATAGACAAGAGCTACTCCTTGCTCAACGAAATGGACTCAACACCCCATATTAAACGCCTAAGAATGCACCTGACTAGTAAGTATCTTAAAACCTATGGATTGCTATGTCTCCGAAAGAGAATCAAGCGTGTGTACAGGGGCATAAACGCAGCAGTGATAGGATAGGAGAGGTTCGGTGAGCAAATGAAGACCCTTTGAAGTCATATTGCATGGTACCCATTCCACGGGTCTCAACTCTCCAGGATTAAGGGATTCTTCCTTCAGCTAAAACATGCATGTTGAAGCCAGAGTATGATCAACCGTGTGATCGGGAGACGTGTTCATATATGTCTCAGTTTTCATCCCCTGGTACTCGGGTGCAATATTCCAGACGCTTTACTAACACTCTCCCGACTTGGAGAGTCAGTGCCTTTAACCTCCTGTTTGGCCCAGTTTGCAATTTCTGCAGAAGATGAACAGGAATAGGGAGAACCAATGAGAGACTAGCTGGAGGTGTCTGGACGGGCAAATTTAACTCTCATTTCCCACCAGGAAGAGGAATTAACCAAAGGCTCAGCGTGCCGTGCCGGAACCAGATTAGGGCCTGAAGCAATCCTGCGATATTGCGGCCAGCTCACAAGAAAGCGAATTGAAGAAAGGAGCTCAGGGGCACTGTAATTCACAAACCTGCAGAGTTATAAATGACAGCTATCGTCCAAAAATATACTGAAGTAAGGCTGCCAAGAGGACTTGAAAGCGGGGCAGAATTGCAGGAAACCGATTTCAGGAGGTAGACTGGAATTGCATTTAAAGCATAGGAAAAGAGGCAGAACTTCGACAATGATGCACTTGGCCAAAAAGGGCGTATGCGTTCTTTCCTGAATATATTCAGGAAAAAACGCATACGCCCTTTTTGGCCAACCAAGCAAGCTTGCAAAGGAAATCGGCACTACAATGAAGTCTCACTTCCCCAGGTCAAAAGGGCCATCTGAAAAATGTGTAAAATCCAGAAAGGCAGGACAGGCCATGGAGAACTGGGAGCCTTGTTATGCTGATGGGCGGGATGTAAATTGCCAACAGCCACTCTGGAGAAGTGTATGGAGTTTCCTGAAACAGTTAAAAAACAAAGCAACAGAGCCTAGGGCACTTCCACTTATGGTCCTATAGCTTAGGGAAATTAAAATCTAAAAGACACAGCCACCCCAATGTTTGGGACGGCTCTGTGTACAAGAACCTCATTAACGGTACAACTTCAATATCGCAGAAAGCAAAAAATGGATAAACAAGTTGTGGTACTTATGTACAATACAATAACACTCAGCAATGAAATCTATGTCATCAGGCCTGTAGCAGCATAATGAGTGGATTCAGGTATGATGATTCTAACTGAAATAAGTCACACAGAAAAAGAAACATCATAAGATATCACTAATACACGGAATGTAAACTTGGCTACACAGGAACTGAATTACAAAACAGAACAGGGACACAAATTTAGAAAACCAACTTATGCTTGCTTAAGGGGAAAGGTTAGTTGGGGTGCTGCATAAAACCAGAGATTGAAATGAGCACACATAAAGTTCCTTAAGCCAAATATGGAATAGACAAGAGCTACTCCTTGCTCAACGAAATGGACTCAACACCCCATATTTAACGCCTAAGAATTTACCTGACTAGTATCTTAAAACCTCTGGATTGCTACGTCTCCGAAAGAGAATCAAGCGTGTGTACAGGAGTATAAACACAGCAGTGATAGGATTGGAGAGGTTCGGTGAGCAAATGAAGACCCTTTGAAGTCATATTGCATGGTACCCATTCCACAGGTCTCAACTCTCCAGATTTAAGGGATTCTTCCTTCAGCTAAAACATGCATGTGGAACCCAGAGTATGATCAAACGTGTGATTGGGAGACGAGTTCAAATATGTCTCAGATTTCGTCCCCTCGTACTCGGGTGCAACATTCCAGATGCTTTACTAACACTCTCCTGACTTGGAGAGTCAGTGCCTTTAACCTCCTGTTTGGCCCAGTATGCAATTTCTACAGAAGATGAACAGGAATAGGGAGAACCAATGAGAGACTAGCTGGAGGTGTCTGGACGGGCCAAATTAACTCTCATTTCCAACGAGGAAGAGGAATTAACCAAAGGCTCAGTGTGCCATGCCGGAACCAGATTAGGGCCTGAAGCAATCATGCGGTGTTGCGGCCAGCTCACAAGAAAGCGAGTTGAAGAAAGGAGCTCAGGGGCACTGTAATTCACAAACCTGCAGAGTTATAAATGACAGCTATCGTCCAAAAATATAGTGAAGTAAGGCTGCCAAGAGGACTTGAAAGCTGGGCAGAATTGCAGGAAACCAATTTCAGGAGGTAGACTGGAATTGCATTTAAAGCATAGGAAAAGAGGCAGAACGTCGACAATGATGCACTTGGCCAAAAAGGGCGTATGCGTTTTTTCCTGAATATATTCAGGAAAAAACGCATACGCACTTTTTGGCCAACCAAGCAAGCTTGCAAAGGAAATCTGCACCACAATGAAGTCTCACTTCCCCGGGTCAAAAGGGCCATCTGAAAAAAGTGTAAAATCCAGAAAGGCAGGACAGGCCATGGAGAATTGGGAGCCTTGTTATGCTGATGGGCGGGATGTAAATTGGCAACAGCCACTGGGGAGAAGTCTATGGTGTTTCCTGAAACATCTAAAAAACAAAGCAACAGAGCCTAGGGCACTTCCACTTATGGTCCTATAGCTTAGGGAAATTAAAATCAAAAAGACACAGCCACCCCAAAGTTTGGGACGGCTCTGTTTACAAGAACCTCGTTTAGGGTACAAGTTCAATATCACAGAAAGTGAAAAATGGATAAAGAATTTGTGGTACTTACGTACAATGCAATATCACTGAGCAATGAAATCTATGTCATCAGGCCCGTAGCAGCATAATGAGTGGATTCAGGTATGATGATTCTAACTGAAATAAGTCACACAGAAAAAGAAACATCATAAGATATCACTAATACACGGAATGTAAACTTGGCTACACAGGAACTGGATTACAAAACAGAAGAGGGTCTCAAATTTAGAAAACCAACATGCTTGCTTAAGGGGAAAAGTGAGTTGGGGAGCTGCATAAAACCAGAGATTGAAATGAGCACAGATAAAGTTCCTTAAGCCAAATATGGAATAGACAAGAGCTACTCCTTGCTCAACGAAATGGACTCAACACCCCATATTAAACGCCTAAGAATGCACCTGACTAGTAAGTATCTTAAAACCTATGGATTGCTATGTCTCCGAAAGAGAATCAAGCGTGTGTACAGGGGCATAAACGCAGCAGTGATAGGATAGGAGAGGTTCGGTGAGCAAATGAAGACCCTTTGAAGTCATATTGCATGGTACCCATTCCACGGGTCTCAACTCTCCAGGATTAAGGGATTCTTCCTTCAGCTAAAACATGCATGTTGAAGCCAGAGTATGATCAACCGTGTGATCGGGAGACGTGTTCATATATGTCTCAGTTTTCATCCCCTGGTACTCGGGTGCAATATTCCAGACGCTTTACTAACACTCTCCCGACTTGGAGAGTCAGTGCCTTTAACCTCCTGTTTGGCCCAGTTTGCAATTTCTGCAGAAGATGAACAGGAATAGGGAGAACCAATGAGAGACTAGCTGGAGGTGTCTGGACGGGCAAATTTAACTCTCATTTCCCACCAGGAAGAGGAATTAACCAAAGGCTCAGCGTGCCGTGCCGGAACCAGATTAGGGCCTGAAGCAATCCTGCGATATTGCGGCCAGCTCACAAGAAAGCGAATTGAAGAAAGGAGCTCAGGGGCACTGTAATTCACAAACCTGCAGAGTTATAAATGACAGCTATCGTCCAAAAATATACTGAAGTAAGGCTGCCAAGAGGACTTGAAAGCGGGGCAGAATTGCAGGAAACCGATTTCAGGAGGTAGACTGGAATTGCATTTAAAGCATAGGAAAAGAGGCAGAACTTCGACAATGATGCACTTGGCCAAAAAGGGCGTATGCGTTCTTTCCTGAATATATTCAGGAAAAAACGCATACGCCCTTTTTGGCCAACCAAGCAAGCTTGCAAAGGAAATCTGCACTACAATGAAGTCTCACTTCCCCAGGTCAAAAGGGCCATCTGAAAAAAGTGTAAAATCCAGAAAGGCAGGACAGGCCATGGAGAACTGGGAGCCTTGTTATGCTGATGGGCGGGATGTAAATTGCCAACAGCCACTCGGGAGAAGTGTATGGTGTTTCCTGAAACAGTTAAAAAACAAAGCAACAGAGCCTAGGGCACTTCCACTTATGGTCCTATAGCTTAGAGAAATTAAAATCTAAAAGACACAGCCACCCCAATGTTTGGGATGGCTCTGTTTACAAGAACCTCGTTATACGGTACAAGTTCAATATCGCAGAAAATGAAAAATGGATAAACAAGTTGTGGTACTTACGTACAATGCAATATCACTCAGCAATGAAATCTATGTCATCAGGCCCGCAGCAGCATAATGAGTGGATTCAGGTATGATGATTCTAACTTAAATAAGTCACACAGGAAAAGAAACATCATGAGATATCACTAAAACACGGAATGTAATCTTGGCTACACAGGAACTGAATTACAAAACAGAACAGGGAATCAAATTTAGAAAACCAACTTATGCTTGCTTAAGGGGAAAGGTGAGTTGGGGTGCTGCATAAAACCAGAGATTGAAATGAGCACAGATAAAGTTCCTTAAGCCAAATATGGAATAGACAAGAGCTACTCCTTGCTCAACGAAATGGACTCAACACCCCATATTAAAAGCCTAAGTATGTACCTGACTAGTAAGTATCTTAAAACCTATGGATTGCTATGTCTCCGAAAGAGAATCAAGTGTGTGTACAGGGGCATAAACGCAGCAGTGATAGGATTGGAGAGTTTTCGTGAGCAAATGAAGACCCTTTGAAGTCATATTGCATTGTACCCATTCCACGGGTCTCAACTCTCCAGGTTTAAGGGAATCTTCCTTCAGCTAAAACATGCATGTGGAACCCAGAGTATGATCAACCGTGTGATCGGGAGACGTGTTCCAATACGTCTCACTTTTCGTCCCCTGGTACTCGGGTGCAATATTCCAGACGTTTTACTAACAATCTCCCGACTTGGAGAGTCAGTGCCTTTAACCTCCTGTTTGGCCCAGTTTGCAATTTCTGCGGAAGATGAACAGGAATAGGGAGGACCAATGAGAGACTAGCTGGAGGTGTCTGGACGGGCAAATTTAACTCTCATTTCCCACCAGGAAGAGGAATTATCCAAAAGCTCAGCGTGCCGTGCCGGAACCAGATTAGGGCCTGAAGCAATCCTGCATTGTTGCGGCCAGCTCACAAGAAAGCGAGTTGAAGAAAGGAGCTCAGGGGCACTGTAACTCACAAACCTGCAGAGTTATAAATGACAGCTATTGTCCAAAAATATACTGAAGTAAGCCTGCCAAGAGGACTTGAAAGTGGGGCAGAATTGCAGGAAACCGTTATCGGGAGGTAGACTGGAATTGCATTTAAAGCATAGCAAAAGAGGCAGAATGTCCACAATGATGCACTTGGCCAAAAAGGGCGTATGCGTTTTTTCCTGAATATATTCAGGAAAAAACGCATACGCCCTTTTTGGCCAACCAAGCAAGCTTGCAAAGGAAATCTGCACTACAATGAAGTCTCACTTCCCCCAGGTCAAAAGGGCCATCTGAAAAAAGTGTAAAATCCAGAAAGGCAGGACAGGCCATGGAGAACTGGGAGCCTTGTTATGCTGATGAGCGGGATGTAAATTGCCAACAGCCACTCGGGAGAAGTGTATGGTGTTTCCTGAAACATCTAAAAAAGAAAGCAACAGAGCCTAGGTCAATTCCACTTATGGTCCTATAGCTTAGGGAAATTAAAATCAAAAAGACACAGCCACCCCAAAGTTTGGGATGGCTCTGTTTACAAGAACCTCGTTTATGGTACAAGTTCAATATCGCAGAAAGCGAAAAATGGATAAAGCAGTTGTGGTACTTACGTACAATGCAATATCACTCAGCAATGAAATCTATGTCAACAGGCCTGTAGCAGAAAATGAGTGGGCTGAGGTATGATGATTCTAACTGAAATAAGTCACACAGAAAAAGAAACATCATAAGATATCACTAATACACGGAATGTAAACTTGGCTACACAGTAACTGGATTACAAAAGAGAACAGGGTCTCAAATTTAGAAAACCAACTTATGCTTGCTTAAGGGGAAATGTGAGTTGGGGTGCTGCATAAAACCAGAGATTGAAATGAGCACAGATAAAGTTCCTTAAGCCAAATATGTAATAGAGAAGAGCTACTCCTTGCTCAACGAAATGGACTCAACACCCCATATTAAACGCCAAAGAGTGTACCTGACTAGTAAGTATCTTAAAAGCTATGGATTGCTATGCTTCCGAAAGAGAATCAAGCGTGTGTACAGGGGCATAAACGCAGCAGTGATAGGATTGGAGAGGTTCGGTGAGCAAATGAAGACCCTTTGAAGTCATATTGCATGGTACCCATTCCACGGTTCTCAACTCTCCAGGTTTAAGGGATTCTTCCTTCAGCTGAAACATGCATGTGGAACCCAGAGTATGATCAACCGTGTTATCAGGAGACGTGTTCAAATATGTCTCAGTTTTCGTCCCCTGGTACTCGGGTGCAACATTCCAGACGCTTTACTAACGCTCTCCCGACTTGGAGAGTCAGTGCCTTTAACCTCCTTTTTGGCCCAGTTTGCAATTTCTGTGGAAGATGAACAGGAATAGGGAGGACCAATGAGAGACTAGCTGGAGGTGTCTGGACGGGCAAATTTAACTCTCATTTCCCACCAGGAAGAGGAATTAACCAAAGGCTCAGCGTGCCGTGCCGGAACCACATTAGGGCCTGAAGCAATCCTGCGGTGTTGCGGCCAGCTCACAAGAAAGCGAGTTGAAGAAAGGAGCTCAGGGGCACTGTAATTCACAAACCTGCAGAGTTATAAATGACAGCTATCGTCCAAAAATATACTGAAGTAAGGCTGCCAAGAGGACTTGAAAGCGGGGCAGAATTGCAGGAAACCGATTTCAGGAGGTAGACTGGAATTGCATTTAAAGCATAGGAAAAGAGGAAGAACGTCCAAAATGATGCACTTGGCCAAAAATGTCGTATGCGTTTTTTCCTGAATATATTCAGGAAAAAACGCATACATCATTTTTGGCCAACCAAGCAAGCTTGCAAAGGAAATCTGCACTAAAATGAAGTCTCACTTCCCCCCAGTCAAAAGGGCCATCTGAAAAAAGTGTAAAATCCAGAAAGGCAGGACAGGCCATGGAGAACTGAGAGCCTTGTTATGCTGATGGGCGGGATGTAAATTGCCAACAGCCACTCGGAAGAAGTGTATGGTGTTTCCTGAAACATCTAAAAAACAAAGCAACGGAGCCTAGGGCACTTCCACTTATGGTCCTATAGCTTAGGGAAATTAAAATCAAAAAGACACAGCCACCCCAAAGTTTTGGACAGCTCTGTTTACAAGAACATCGTTTACGGTACAAGTTCAATAACGCAGAAAGTGAAAAATGGATAAAGAAGTTTTGGTACTTACGTACAATGCAATATCACTCAGCAATGAAATCTATGTCATCAGGCCCGTAACAGCATAGAGTGGATTCAGGTATGATGATTCTAACTGAAATAAGTGACACAGAAAAAGAAACATCATAAGATATCACTAATAAATGGAATGTAGAATTGGCTACACAGGAACTGGATTACAAAAGAGAACAGGGTCTTAAATTTAGAAAACCAACTTTTGCTTGCTTAAGGGGAAAGGTGAGTTGGGGTGCTGCATAAAACCAGAGATTGAAATGAGCACAGATAAAGTTCCTTAAGCCAAATATGTAATAGACAAGAGCTACTACTTGCTCAACGAAATGGACTCAACACCGCATATTAAACGCCTAAGAATGTACCTGACTAGTAAGTATCTTAAAACCTATGGATTGCTATGTCTCTGAAAGAGAATCAAGCGTGTGTACAGGGACATAAACGCAGAAGTGTTAGGATTGGAGAGGTTCGGTGAGCAAATGAAGACCCTTTGAAGTCATATTGCATGGTACAAATTCCACGGGTCTCAACTCTCCAGCTTTAAGGGAATCTTCCTTCAGCTGAATCATGCATGTGGAACCCAGAGTATGATCAACCGTGTGATCGGGAGACGTGTTCCAATATGTCTCAGTTCTCGTCCCCTGGTACTCGGGTGCAACATTCCAGACGCTTTACTAACACTCTCCCGACTTGGAGAGTCAGTGCCTTTAACCTCCTGTTTGGCCCAGTTTTCAATTTCTGCGGAAGATGAACAGGAATAGGGAGAACCAATGAGAGACCAGCTGGAGGTGTCTGGACGGGCAAATTTAACTCTCATTTCCCACCAGGAAGAGGAATTAACCAAAGGCTCAGCGTGCCGTGCCGGAACAAGATTAGGGCCTGAAGCAATCCTGCGGTGTTGCGGCCAGCTCACAAGAAAGCGAGTTGAAGAAAGGAGCTCAGGGGCCCTGTAATTCACAAACCTGCAGAATTATAAATGACAGCTATCGTCCAAAAATATACTGAAGTAAGTCTGCCAAGAGGACTTGAAAGCGGGGCAGAATTGCAGAAAACCGATTTCAGGAGGTAGACTGGAATTGCATTTAAAGCATAGGAAAAGAGGCAGAACGTCCACAATGATGCACTTGGACAAAAAGGGCGTATGCATTTTTTCCTGAATATATTCACTCGGGAGAATTGTATGGTGTTTCCTGAAACATCTAAAAAAGAAAGCAACAGAGCCTAGGTTAATTCCACTTATGGTCCTATAGCTTAGGGAAATTAAAATCAAAAAGACACAGCCACCCCAAAGTTTGGGATGGCTCTGTTTACAAGAACCTCGTTTATGGTACAAGTTCAATATCGCAGAAAGCGAAAAACGGATAAAGCAGTTGTGGTACTTACGTACAATGCTATATCACTCAGCAATGAAATCTATGTCAACAGGCCCGTAGCAGAAAATGAGTGGGTTCAGGTATGATGATTCTAACTGAAATAAGTCACACAGAAAAAGAAACATCATAAGATATCACTAATACACGGAATGTAAACTTGGCTACACAGGAACTGGATTACAAAACAGAACAGGGTCTCAAATTTAGAAAACCAACTTATGTTTGCTTAAGGGGAAGGTGAGTTGGGGTGCTGCATAAAACCAGAGATTGAAATGAGCACAGATAAAATTCCTTAAGCCAAATATGAAATAGACAAGTGCTACTCCTTGTTCAATGAAATGGACTCAACACCCCATATTAAACGCCTAAGAATGTACCTGACTAGTAGGTATCTTAAAACCTATGGATTGCTATGTCTCCGAAAGAGAATCAAGCATGTGTACAGGGGCATAAACGCAGCAGTGATAGGATTGGAGAGGTTCGGTGAGCAAACGAAGACCCTTTGAAATCATATTGCATGGTACCCATTCCACGGGTCTCAACTCTCCAGGTTTAAGGGATTCTTCCTTCAGCTGAAACATGCATGTGGAACCCAGAGTATGATCAACCGTGTGATCGGGAGACGTGTTCAAATATGTCTGTTTTCGTCTCCTGGTACTTGGGTGCAACATTCCAGACGCTTTACTAACGCTCTCCCGACTTGGAGAGTCAGTGCCTTTAACCTCCTGTTTGGCCCAGTTTGCAATTTCTGCGGAAGATGAACAGGAATAGGGAGAACCAATGAGAGACTAGCTGGTGGTGTCTGGACGGGCAAATTTAACTCTCATTTCCCACCAGGAAGAGGAATTAACCAAACGCTCAGCGTGCCGTGCCGGAACAAGATTAGGGCCTGAAGCAATCCTGCGGTGTTGCGGCCAGCTCACAAGAAAGCGAGTTGAAGAAAGGAGCTCAGGGGCCCTGTAATTCACAAACCTGCGGAATTATAAATGACTGCTATCATCCAAAAATATACTGAAGTAAGGCTGCCAAGAGGACTTGAAAGCGGGGCAGAATTGCAGAAAACCGATTTCAGGAGGTAGACTGGAATTGCATTTAAAGCATAGGAAAAGAGGCAGAACGTGGACAATGATAAATGTGGCCAAAAAGGGCGTATGCGTTTTTTCCTGAATATATTCAGGAAAAAACGCATACGCCCTTTTTGGCCAACCAAGCAAGCTTGCAAAGGAAATCTGCACTACAATGAAGTCTCACTTCCCCCCAGTCAAAAGTGCCATCTGAAAAAAGTGTAAAATCCAGAAAGGCAGGACAGGCCATGGAGAACTGGGAGCCCTGTTATGCTGATGGGAGGGATGTAAATTGCCAACAGCCACTCGGGAGAAGTGTATGGTGTTTCCTGAAACGTCTAAAAAACAAAGCAACAGAGCCTAGGTCAAATCCACTTATGGTCCTATAGCTTAGGGAAATTAAAATCAAAAAGCCACAGCCACCCCAAACTTTGGGATGGCTCTGTTTACAAGAACCTCGTTTACGGGACAAGTTCAATATCACAGAAAGTGAAAAATAGATAAAGAAGTTGTGGTACTTACGTACAATGCAATATCACTCAGCAATGAAATCTATGTCAACAGGCCTGTAGCAGAAAACGAGTGGGTTCAGGTATGATGATTCTAACTGAAATAAGTCACACAGAAAAAGAAACATCATAAGATATCACTAATACACGGAATGTAAACTTGGCTACACAGGAACTGGATTACAAAACAGAACAGGGTCTCAAATTTAGAAAACCAACTTATGCTTGCTTAAGGGGAAAGGTGAGTTGGGGTACTGCATAAAACCAGAGATTGAAATGAGCACAGATAAAGTTCCTTAAGCCAAATATGGAATAGACAAGTGCTACTCCTTGTTCAATGAAATGGACTCAACACCCCATATTAAACGCCTAAGAATGTACCTGACTAGTAAGTATCTTAAAACCTATGGATTGCTATGTCTCCGAAAAAGAATCAAGCATGTGGACAGGGGCATAAACGCAGCAGTGATAGGATTGGAGAGGTTCGGTGAGCAAACGAAGACCCTTTGAAATCATATTGCATGGTACCCATTCCACGGGTCTCAACTCTCCAGGTTTAAGGGATTCTTCCTTCAGCTAAAACATGCATGTGGAACCCAGAGTATGATCAACCGTGTGATCGGGAGACGTGTGCCAATATATCTCAGTTCTCGTCCCCTGGTACTTGGGTGCAACATTCCAGACACTTTACTAACACTCTCCCGACTTGGAGAGTCAGTGCCTTGAACGTCCCGTTTGGCCCAGTTTACAATTTCTGCGGAATATGAACAGGAATAGGGAGAACCAATGAGAGACTAGCTGGAGGTGTCTGGACGGGCAAATTTAACTCTCATTTCCCACCAGGAAGAGGAATTAACCAAAGGCTCAGCATGCCGTGCCGGAACCAGATTAGGGCCTGAAGCAATCCTGCGGTGTTGTGGCCAACTCACAAGAAAGCGAGTTGAAGAAAGGAGCTCAGGGGCACTGTAATTCTCAAACCTGCAGAGTTATAAATGACAGCTATCGTCCAAAAATATACTGAAGTAAGGCTACCAAGAGGACTTGAACGTGGGGCAGAGTTGCAGGAAACCGATTTCAGGAGGTAGACTGGAATTGCATTTAAAGCATAGGAAAAGAGGCAGAACGTCCACAATGATGCACTTGGACAAAAATGGCGTATGCGTTTTTTCCTGAATATATTCAGGAGAAAACACATACGCCCTTTTTGGACAACCAAGCAAGCTTGCAAAGGAAATCTGCACTACAATGAAGTCTCACTTCCCCCCGGTCAAAAGGGCCATCTGAAAAAAGTGTAAAATCCAGAAAGGCAGGACAGGCCATGGAGAACTGGAAGCCTTGTTATGCTGAAGAGCGGGATGTAAATTGCCAACAGCCACTCAGGAGAAGTGTATGGTGTTTCCTGAAACATATAAAAAACAAAGCAACAGAGCCTAGAGCACTTCCACTTATGGCCCTATAGCTTAGGGAAATTAAAATCAAAAAGACACAGCCACCCCTAAGTTTGGGACGGCTCTGTTTACAAGAAACTCATTTATGGGACTAGTTCAATATCGCAGAAAGTGAAAAATGGATAAAGCAGTTGTGGTACTTACGTACAATGCAATATCACTCAGCAATGAAATCTATGTCATCAGGCCCGTAGCAGCATAATGAGTGGATTCAGGTATGATGATTCTAACTGAAATAAGTCACACAGGAAAAGAAACATCAGAAGATATCACTAATACACGGAATGTAAACTTGGCTACACAGGAACTGGATTACAAAACAGAAGAGGGTCTCAAATTTAGAAAACCAACTTATGCTTGCTTAAGGGGAATGGTGAGTTGGGGTGCTGCATAAAACTAGAGATGAAATGAGCACAGATAAAGTTCCTTAAGCCAAATGTGGAATAGACAAGAGCTACTCCTTGCTCAACGAAATGGACTCAACACCCCATATTAAACGCCTAATAATGTACCTGACTAGTAAGTATCTTAAAACCTATGGATTTCTATGTCTCCGAAAGAGAATCAAGCATGTATACAGGGGCATAAACGCAGCAGTGATAGGATTGGAGAGGTTCGGTGAGCAAATGAAGACCCTTTGAAGTCATATTGCATGGTACCCATTCCACGGGTCTCAACGCTCCAGGTTTAAGGGATTCTTCCTTCAGCTAAATCATGCATGTGGAACCCTGAGTATGATCAACCATGTGATCGGGAGACGTGTTCCAATATGTCTCAGTTTTCGTCCCCTGGTACTCGGGTGCAACATTCCAGATGCTTTACTAACACTCTCCCGACTTGGAGAGTCAGTGCCTTTAACCTCCTGTTTGGCCCAGTTTGCAATTTCTGCGGAAGATGAACAGGAATAGGGAGAACGAATGAGAGACTAGCTGGAGGTGTCTGGACGGGCAAATTTAACTCTCATTTCCCACCAGGAAGAGGAATTAACCAAAGGCTCAGCGTGCCGTGCCGGAACCAGATTAGGGCCTGAAGCAATCCTGCGGTGTTGCGGCCAGCTCACAAGAAAGCGAGTTGAAGAAAGGAACTCAGGGGCACTGTAATTCACAAACCTGCACAGTTATAAATGACAGCTATCGTCCAAAAATATACTGAAGTAAGGCTGCCAAGAGGACTTGAAAGCGGGGCAGAATTGGAGGAAACCGATTTCAGGAGGTACACTGGAATTGCATTTAAAGCATAGGAAAAGAGGCAGAACGTCCACAATGATGCACTTGGACAAAAAGGGCGTATGCGTTTTTTCCTGAATATATTCAGGAAAAAACACATATGCCCTTTTTGGACAACCAAGCAAGCTTGCAAAGGAAATCTGCACTACAAAGAAGTGTCACTTCCCCTGGGTCAAAAGGGCCCTCTGAAAAAAGTGTAAAATACAGAAAGGCAGGACAGGCCATGGAGAGCTGGGAGCCTTGGTATGCTGATGGGCGGGATGTAAATTGCCAACAGCCACTCGGGAGAAGTGTATGGTGTTTCCTGAAACATCTAAAAAACAAAGCAACAGAGCCTATGGCACTTCCACTTATGGTCCTATAGCTTAGAGAAATTAAAATCAAAAAGACACAGCCACCCCTAAGTTTGGGACGGCTCTGTTTACAAGAACCTCATTTACGGTACAAGTTCAATATCGCAGAAAGCGAAAAATGGATAAAGAAGTTGTGGTACTTACGTACAATGCAATATCACTCAGCAATGAAATCTATGTCATCAGGCAAGTAGCAGCATAATGAGTGGATTCAGGTATGATGATTCTAACTGAAATAAGTCACACAGAAAAAGAAACATCATGAGATATCACTAAAACACGGAATGTAATCTTGGCTACACAGGAACTGAATTACAAAACAGAACAGGGAATCAAATTTAGAAAACCAACTTATGCTTGCTTAAGGGGAAAGGTGAGTTGGGGTGCTGCATAAAACCAGAGATTGAAATGAGCACAGATAAAGTTCCTTAAGCCAAATATGGAATAGACAAGAGCTACTCCTTGCTCAACGAAATGGACTCAACACCCCATATTAAAAGCCTAAGTATGTAGCTGACTAGTAAGTATCTTAAAACCTATGGATTGCTATGTCTCCGAAAGAGAATCAAGTGTGTGTACAGGGGCATAAACGCAGCAGTGATAGGATTGGAGAGTTTTGGTGAGCAAATGAAGACCCTTTGAAGTCATATTGCATGGTACCCTTTCCACGGGTCTCAACTCTCCAGGTTTAAGGGAATCTTCCTTCAGCTAAAACATGCATGTGGAACCCAGAGTATGATCAACCGTGTGATCGGGAGACGTGTTCCAATACGTCTCAATTTTCGTCCCCTGGTACTCGGGTGCAATATTCCAGACGTTTTACTAACAATCTCCCGACTTGGAGAGTCAGTGCCTTTAAACTCCTGTTTGGCCCAGTTTGCAATTTCTGCGGAAGATGAACAGGAATAGGGAGGACCAATGAGAGACTAGCTGGAGGTGTCTTGACGGGCAAATTTAACTCTCATTTCCCACCAGGAAGAGGAATTATCCAAAAGCTCAGCGTGCCGTGCCGGAACCAGATTAGGGCCTGAAGCAATCCTGCATTGTTGCGGCCAGCTCACAAGAAAGCGAGTTGAAGAAAGGAGCTCAGGGGCACTGTAATTCACAAACCTGCAGAGTTATAAATGACAGCTATCGTCCAAAAATATACTGAAGTAAGCCTGCCAAGAGGACTTGAAAGTGGGGCAGAATTGCAGGAAACCGATATCGGGAGGTAGACTGGAATTGCATTTAAAGCATAGCAAAAGAGGCAGAATGTCCACAATGATGCACTTGGCCAAAAAGGGCGTATGCGTTTTTTCCTGAATATATTCAGGAAAAAACGCATACGCCCTTTTTGGCCAACCAAGCAAGCTTGCAAAGGAAATCTGCACTACAATGAAGTCTCACTTCCCCCCAGTCAAAAGGGCCGTCTGAAAAAAGTGTAAAATCCAGAAAGGCAGGACAGGCCATGGAGAACTGGGAGCCTTGTTATGCTGATGGGCGGGATGTAAATTGCCAACAGCCACTCGGGAGAAGTGTATGGTGTTTCCTGAAACATCTAAAAAATAAAGCAACAGAGCCTAGGTCAATTCCACTTATGGTCCTATAGCTTAGGGAAATTAAAATCAAAAAGACACAGCCACCCCAAAGTTTGGGATGGCTCTGTTTACAAGAACCTCGTTTATGGTACAAGTTCAATATCGCAGAAAGCGAAAAATGGATAAAGCAGTTGTGGTACTTACGTACAATGCAATATCACTCAGCAATGAAATCTATGTCAACAGGCCTGTAGCAGAAAATGAGTGGGCTCAGGTATGATGATTCTAACTGAAATAAGTCACACAGAAAAAGAAACATCATAAGATATCACTAATACACGGAATGTAGAATTGGCTACACAGGAACTGGATTACAAAACAGAACAGGGTCTCAAATTTAGAAAACCAACTTATGCTTGCTTAAGGGGAAAGGTGAGTAGGGGTGCTGCATAAAACCAGAGATTGAAATGAGCACAGATAAAGTTCCTTAAGCCAAATATGTAATAGACAAGAGCTACTACTTGCTCAACGAAATGGACTCAACACCGCATATTAAACGCCTAAGAATGTACCTGACTAGTAAGTATCTTAAAACTTATGGATTGCTATGTCTCTGAAAGAGAATCAAGCGTGTGTACAGGGACATAAATGCAGAAGTGTTAGGATTGGAGAGGTTCGGTGAGCAAATGAAGACCCTTTGAAGTCATATTGCATGGTACCCATTCCACGGGTCTCAACTATCCAGCTTTAAGGGAATCTTCCTTCAGCTGAAACATGCATGTGGAACCCAGAGTATGATCAACCGTGTGATCGGGAGACGTGTTCCAATATGTCTCAGTTCTCGTCCCCTGGTACTCGGGTGCAACATTCCAGATGCTTTACTAACTCTCTCCCAACTTGGAGACACAGTGCCTTTAACCTCCTGTTTGGCCCAGTTTGCAAATTCCGCGGAAGATGAACAGGAATAGGGAGAACCAATGAGAGACTAGCTGGAGGTGTCTGGACGTGCAAATTTCACTCTCATTTCCCACCAGGAAGAGGAATTAACCAAAGGGTCATCATGCCGTGCCGGAACCAGATTAGGGCCTGAAGCAATCCTGCGGTGTTGCGGCCAGCTCACAAGAAAGCGAGTTGAAGAAAGGAGCTCAGGGGCACTGTAATTCACAAACCTGCAGAGTTATAAATGACAGCTATCGTCCAAAAATATACTGAAGTAAGGCTGGCAAGAGGACTTGAAAGCGGGGCAGAATTGCAGGAAACCGATTTCAGGAGGTAGACTGGAATTGCATTTAAAGCATAGGAAAAGAGGCAGAACGTCGACAATGATGCACTTGGCCAAAAAGGGCGTATGCGTTTTTTCCTGAATATATTCAGGAAAAAACGCATACGCCCTTTTTGGCCAACCAAGCAAGCTTGCAAAGGATATCTGCACTACAATGAAGTCTAAATTCCCCCGGGTCAAAATGGCCATCTGAAAAAAGTGTAAAATCCAGAAAGGCAGGACAGGCCATGGAGAACTGGGAGCCTTGGTATGCTGATGGGCGGGATTTAAATTGCCAACAGCCACTCGGGAGAAGTGTATGGTGTTTCCTGAAACATCTAAAAAACAAAGCAACAGAGCCTAGGGCACTTCCACTTATGGTCCTATAGCTTAGGGAAATTAAAATCAAAAAGACACAGCCACCCCAAAGTTTGGGACGGCTCTGTTTACAAGAACCTTGTTTACGGTACAAGTTCAATATCGCAGAAAGTGAAAAATGGATAAAGAAGTTGTGGTACTTAAGTACAATGCAATATCACTCAGCAATGAAATGTATGTCATCAGGCCCGTAGCAGCATAATGAGTGGATTCAGGTATGATGATTCTAACTGAAATAAGTCACACAGAAAAAGAAACATAAGATATCACTAATACACGGAATGTAAACTTGGCTACACAGGAACTGGATTACAAAACAGAACAGGGTCTCAAATTCAGAAAACCAACTTATGCTTGCTTAAGGGGAAAGGTGAGTTGGGGTGCTGCATAAAACCAGAGATTGAAATGAGCACAGATAAAGTTCCTTAAGCCAAATATGGAATACACAAGAGGTACTCCTTGCTCAACGAAATGGACTCAACACCCCATATTAAACGCCTAAGAATGTACCTGACTAGTAAGTATCTTAAAACCTATGGATCGCTATGTCTCCGAAAGAGAATCAAGCGTGTGTACAGGGGCATAAACGCAGCAGTGATAGGATTGGAGAGGTTCGGTGAGCAAATGAAGACCCTTTGAAGTCATATTGCATGGTACCCATTCCACGGGTCTCAACTCTCCAGGTTTAAGGGATTCTTCCTTCAGCTAAAACATGCATGTAGAACCCAGAGTATGATCAACCGTGTGATCGGGAGACGTGTTCCAATATGTCTCAGTTCTCGTCCCCTGGTACTCGGGTGCAACATTCCAGACGCTTTACTAACTCTCTCCCAACTTGGAGAGTCAGTGCCTTTAACCTCCTGTTTGGCCCAGTTTGCAATTTCCCTGGAAAATGAACAGGAATAGGGAGAACCAATGAGAGACTAGCTGGAGGTGTCTGGACGGGCAAATTTAACTCTCATTTCCCACCAGGAAGAGGAATTAACCAAAGGCTCAGCATGCCGTTCCGGAACCAGATTAGGGCCTGAAGCAATCCTGCTGTGTTGTGGCCAGCTCACAAGAAAGCGAGTTGAAGAAAGGAGCTCAGGGACACTGTAATTCACAAACCTGCAGAGTTATAAATGACAGCTATCGTCCAAAAATATACTGAAGTAAGGCTGGCAAGAGGACTTGAAAGCGGGGCAGAATTGCAGGAAACCGATTTCAGGAGGTAGACTGGAATTGCATTTAAAGCATAGGAAAAGAGGCAGAACGTCGACAATGATGCACTTGGCCAAAAAGGGCGTATGCGTTTTTTCCTGAATATATTCAGGAAAAAACGCATACGCCCTTTTTGGCCAACCAAGCAAGCTTGCAAAGGAAATCTGCACTACAATGAAGTCTCACTTCCCCCCGGTCAAAAGGGCCATCTGAAAAAAGTGTAAAATCCAGAAAGGCAGAACAGGCCATGGAGAACTGGGAGCCTTGTTATGCTGATGGGCGGGATGTAAATTGCCAACAGCCACTTGGGAGAAGTGTATGGTGTTTCCTGAAACATCTAAGAAACAAAGCAACAGAGCCAACGGCACTTCCACTTATGGTCCTATAGCTTAGGGAAATTAAAATCAAAAAGACACAGCGACCCCAAAGTTTGGGACGGCTCTACTTACAAGAACCTCGTTTACGGGACAAGTTCAATATCGCAGACAGTGAAAAATGGATAAAGAAGTTTTGGTACTTACGTACAATGCAATATCACTCAGCAATGAAATCTATGTCATCAGGCCCATAGCAGCATAATGAGTAGATTCAGGTATGATGATTCTAACTGAAATAAGTCACAAGAAAAAGAAACATCATAAGATATCACTAATACACGGAATGTAAACTTGGCTACACAGGAACTGGATTACAAAACAGAAGAGGGTCTCAAATTTAGAAAACCAACTTATGCTTGCTTAAGGGGAAAGGTGAGTTGGGGTGCTGCATAAAACCAGAGATTGAAATGAGCACAGACAAAGTTCCTTAAGCCAAATATGGAATAGACAAGAGCTACTCCTTGCTCAACGAAATGGACTCAACACCCCATATTAAACGCCTAAGAATGTACCTGACTAGTAAGTATATTAAAAGCTATGGATTGCTATGTCTCCGAAAGAGAATCAAGCGTGTGTACAGGGGCATAAACGCAGCAGTGATAGGATTGGAGAGGTTCGGTGAGGAAATGAAGACCCTTTGAAGTCATATTACATGGTACCCATTCCACGGGTCTCAACTCTCCAGGTTTAAGGGATTCTTCCTTCAGCTAAAACATGCATGTGGAAACAAGAGTATGATCAACCATGTGATCAGGAGACGTGTTCCAATATGTCTCAGTTCTCGTCCCCTGGTACTCGGGTGCAACATTCCAGATGCTTTACTAACACTCTCCCGACTTGGAGAGTCAGTGCCTTTAACCTCCTGTTTGGCCCAGTTTGCAATTTCTGCGGAAGATGAACAGGAATAGGGAGGACCAATGAGAGACTAGCTGGAGGTGTCTGGACGGGCAAATTTAACTCTCATTTCCCACCAGGAAGAGGAATTAACCAAAGGCTCAGCGTGCCGTGCCGGAACCAGATTACAGCCTGAAGCAATCCTGCGGTGTTGCGGCCAGCTCACAAGAAAGCGAGTTGAAGAAAGGAGCTCATGGGCACTGTAATTCACAAACCTGCAGAGTTATAAATGACAGCTATCATCCAAAAATATACTGAAGTAAGGCTGCCAAGAGGACTTGAATGCGGGGCAGAATTGCAGGAAACCAATTTCAGGAGGTAGACTGGAATTGCATTTAAAGCATAGGAAAAGAGGCAGAACGTCGACAATGATGTACTTGGCCAAAAAGTGCGTATGCGTTTTTTTTTGAATATATTCAGGAAAAAACCCATACGCCCTTTATGGCCAACCAAGCAAGCTTGCAAAGGAAATCTGCACCACAATGAAGTCTCACTTCCCCCCGGTCAAAAGGGCCATCTGAAAAAATTTTAAAATCGAGAAAGGCAGGACAGGCCATGGAGAACTGGGAGACTTGTTATGCTGATGGGCGGGATGTAAATTGCCAACAGCCACTCGGGAGAAGTGTATGGTGTTTCCTGAAACATCTAAAAAACAAAGCAACAGAGCCTAGGGCACTTCCACTTATGGTCCTATAGCTTAGGGAAATTAAAATCAAAAAGACACAGCCACCCCAAAGTTTGGGACGGCTCCGTTTATAAGAAACTCGTTTATGGGACAAGTTCAATATCGCAGAAAGTGAAAAATGGATAAAGAAGTTGTGGTACTTACGTACAATGCAATATCACTCAGCAATGAAATCTATGTCATCAGGCCCGTAGCAGCATAATGAGTGGATTCAGGTATGATGATTCTAACTGAAATAAGTCACACACAAAAAGAAACATCATAAGATATCACTAATACACGGAATGTAAACTTGGCTACACAGGAATTGGATTACAAAACAGAACAGGGTCTCAAATTCAGAAAACCAACTTATGCTTGCTTAAGGGGAAAGGTGAGTGGGGTGCTGCATAAAACCAGAGATTGAAATGAGCACAGATAAAGTTCCTTAAGCCAAATATGTAATACACAAGAGCTACACCTTGCTCAACTAAATGGACTCAACACCCCATATTAAACGCCTAAGAATGTACCTGACTAGTAAGTATCTTAAAACCTATGGATCGCTATGTCTCTGAAAGAGAATCAAGCGTGTGTACAGGGGCATAAACGCAGAAGTGATAGGATTGGAGAGGTTCGGTGAGGAAATGAAGACCCTTTGAAGTCATATTACATGGTACCCATTCCACGGGTCTCAACTCTCCAGGTTTAAGGGATTCTTCCTTCAGGTAAAACATGCATGTGGAACCCAGAGTATGATCAACCGTGTGATCGGGAGACGTGTTCCAATATGTCTCAGTTCTCGTCCCCTGGTACTCGGGTGCAACATTCCAGGCGCTTTACTAACTCTCTCCCGACTTGGAGAGTCAGTGCCTTTAAACTCCTGTTTGGCCCGGTTTGCAATTTCCGCGGAAAATGAACAGGAATAGGGAGAACCAATGAGAGACTAGCTGGAGGTGTCTGGACGTGCAAATTTAACTCTCATTTCCCACCAGGAAGAGGAATTAACCAAAGGCTCAGCGTGCCGAGCCGGAACCAGATTAGGGCCTGAAGCAATCCTGCGGTGTTGCGGCCAGCTCACAAGAAAGCGAGTTGAAGAAAGGAGCTCAGGGGCACTGTAATTCACAAACCTGCAGAGTTATAAATGACAGCTATCGTCCAAAAATATACTGAAGTAAGGCTGCCAAGAGGACTTGAAAGCGGGGCATAATTGCAGGAAACCGATTTCAGGAGGTAGACTGGAATTTCATTTAAAGCATAGGAAAAGAGGCAGAACGTCGACAATGATGCACTTGGCCAAAAAGGGCGTATGCGTTTTTTCTTGAATATATTCAGGAAAAAACGAATACGCACTTTTTGGCCAACCAAGCAAGCTTGCAAAGGAAATCTGCACTACAATTAAGTCTCACTTCCCCCCGGTCAAAAGGGCCATCTGAAAAAAGTGTAAAATCCAGAAAGGCAGGACAGGCCATGGAGAACTGGGAGCCTTGTTATACTGATGGGCGGGATGTAAATTGCCAACAGCCACTCGGGAGAAGTGTATGGTGTTTCCTGAAACATCTAAAAAACAAAGCAACAGAGCCTAGGGCACTTCCACTTATGGTCCTATAGCTTAGGGAAATTAAAATCAAAAAGACACAGCCACCCCAAAGTTTGGGACGGCTCTGTTTACAAGAAACTCGTTTACGGGACAAGTTCAATATCGCAGAAAGTGAAAAATGGATAAAGAAGTTGTGGTACTTACGTACAATGCAATATCACTCAGCAATGAAATCTATGTCATCAGGCCCGTAACAGCATAATGACTGGATTCAGGTATGATGATTCTAACTGAAATAAGTCACACAGAAAAAGAAACATCATAAGATATCACTAATACACGGAATGTAAACTTGGCTACACAGGAACTGGATTACAAAACACAACAGGGTCTCAAATTTAGAAAACCAACTTATGCTTGCTTAAGGGGAAAGGTGAGTAGGGGTGCTGCATAAAACCAGAGATTGAAATGAGCACAGATAAAGTTCCTTAAGCCAAATATGGAATACACAAGAGGTACACCTTGCTCAACGAAATGGACTCAACACCCCATATTAAACGCCTAAGAATGTACCTGACTAGTAAGTATCTTAAAACCTATGGATTGCTATGTCTCCGAAAGAGAATCAAGCGTGTGTACAGGGGCATAAACGCAGCAGTGATAGGATTGGAGAAGTTCGGTGAGCAAATGAAGACCCTTTGAAGTCATATTACATGGTAACCATTCCACGGGTCTCAACTCTCCAGGTTTAAGGGATTCTTCCTTCAGCTAAATCAGGCATGTGGAACCCAGAGTATGATCAACCGTGTGATCGGGAGACGTGTTCCAATATGTCTCAGTTCTCGTCCCCTGGTACTCGGGTGCAACATTCCAGACGCTTTACTAACACTCTCCCGACTTGGAGAGTCAGTGCCTTTAACCTCCTGTTTGGCCCAGTTTGCAATTTCTGCGGAAGATGAACAGGAATAGGGAGAAAAAATGAGAGACTAGCTGGAGGTGTCTGGACGGGCAAATTTAACTCTCATTTCCCACCAGGAAGAGGATTTAACCAAAGGCTCAGCGTGCCGTGCCGGATCCAGATTAAGGACTGAAGCAATCCTGCGGTGTTGCGGCCAGCTCACAAGAAAGCGAGTTGAAGAAAGGAGCTCAGGGGCACTGTATTTCACAAACCTGCAGAGTTATAAATGACAGCTATCGTCCAAAAATATACTGAAGTAAGGCTGCCAAGAGGACTTGAAAGCGGGGCAGAATTGCAGGTATCCAATTTCAGGAGGTAGACTGGAATTGCATTTAAAGCATAGGAAAAGAGGCAGAACATCGACAATGATGCACTTGGCCAAAAAGGGCGTATGCGTTTTTTCCTGAATATATTCAGGAAAAAACGCATACGCCCTTTTTGGCCAACCAAGCAAGCTTGCAAAGGAAATCTGCACTACAATGAAGTCTCACTTCCCCCCGGTCAAAAGGGCCATCTGAAAAAAGTGTAAAATCCAGAAAGGCAGGACAGGCCATGGAGAACTGGGAGCCTTGTTATGCTGATGGGCGGGATGTAAATTGCCAACAGCTGCTCGGGAGAAGTGTATGGTGTTTCCTGAAACATCTAA